>NC_134069.1:419524-515542 GCF_965140245.1 Athene noctua | reverse complement strand
CCAATCCCCCCCTTTCCCCCCCAATCCCCCCCCTTTCCCCCAATCCCCCCCTTTCCCCCAATCCCCCCCCTTTCCCCCAATCCCCCCCTTTCCCCCAATCCCCCCCCCTTTCCCCCAATCCCCCCCTTTCCCCCACAATCCCCCCCTTTCCCCCAATCCCCCCCTTTCCCCCAATCCCCCCCTTTCCCCCCCAATCCCCCCCTTTCCCCCCAATCCCCCCCTTTCCCCCAATCCCCCCCCTTCCCCCCAATCCCCCCCTTTCCCCCAATCCCCCCCTTTCCCCCAATCCCCCCCTTTCCCCCCCAATCCCCCCCTTTCCCCCCAATCCCCCCCTTTCCCCCACAATCCCCCCCTTTCCCCCAATCCCCCCCTTTCCCCCAATCCCCCCCTTTCCCCCCCAATCCCCCCCTTTCCCCCAATCCCCCCCTTTCCCCCACAATCCCCCCCTTTCCCCCAATCCCCCCCTTTCCCCCAATCCCCCCCTTTCCCCCCCAATCCCCCCCTTTCCCCCAATCCCCCACCCTACCCCCTACCCCCCCCCCTCTCAGCACCCCCCCGCCACTCACCCCACACCCCAACCACCCCCCGTTTTTAATTTATTTTTTATAATTTTTTTTTCCCCGACCCCCCCGCGGCCCCCCCCCTGCCCCCCTAACAGTGCACCTGAAGCGCCACTTCATGTTCCGCAACCACCTCTGCCTGGCCTTCGAGCTCCTCTCCTACAACCTCTACGACCTCCTCCGCAACACCAACTTCCGCGGCGTCTCCCTCAACCTCACCCGCAAGTTCGCCCAGCAGCTCTGCGCCGCCCTCCTCTTCCTCGCCACCCCCGAGCTCAGCATCATCCACTGCGACCTCAAACCCGAGAACATCCTCCTCTGCAACCCCAAACGCTCCGCCGTCAAAATCGTCGATTTCGGCAGCTCCTGTCAGCTCGGACAGAGGGTGAGGAGGACACGCCCGCTCCCTTAGGCTCCGCCTACTCGCCCCCACAGGCCCAGCCCCCAGGATCTTGAGTCCTTCCTTGGGTGCCATTAGGGCTATAGAGCACGAAGCCCCGCCCACTAGATCATTAAGCCCCGCCTACATGCCGTAAGGACATGCCCCTTGCCTAAGCTCCACCCCCTGGGCCTGTAAGCCCCGCCCCCAGGATGCTGAGTCCTTCCTTGGGTGCCATTAGGGCTATAGAGCACGAAGCCCCGCCCACTAGATCATTAAGCCCCGCCTACATGCCGTAAGGACATGCCCCTTGCCTAAGCTCCACCCCCTGGGCCTGTAAGCCCCGCCCCCAGGATGCTGAGTCCTTCCTTGGGTGCCATTAGGGCTATAGAGCACGAAGCCCCGCCCACTAGATCATTAAGCCCCGCCTACATGCCGTAACGACATGCCCCTTGCCTAAGCTCCACCCCCTGGGCCTGTAAGCCCCGCCCCCAGGATCTTGAGTCCTTCCTTGGGTGCCATTAGGGCTATAGAGCACGAAGCCCCGCCCACTAGATCATTAAGCCCCGCCTACATGCCGTAACGACATGCCCCTTGCCTAAGCTCCACCCCCTGGGCCTGTAAGCCCCGCCCCCAGGATGTTGAGTCCTTCCTTGGGTGCCATTAGGGCTATAGAGCACGAAGCCCCGCCCACTTGAGTATTAAGCCACGCCCACATGTTGTAAAGACATGCCCCTTGCCTTAGCTCCGCCCCCTGGGCCTGTAAGCCCCGCCCCCAGGATGTTGAGTCCTTCCTTGGGTGCCTTTAGGGCTATAGAGCACGAAGCCCCGCCCACTAGATCATTAAGCCCCGCCTACATGCCGTAAGGACATGCCCCTTGAACTTAGCTCCACCCCCTGGGCCTGTAAGCCCCGCCCCCAGGATGCTGAGTCCTTCCTTGGGTGCCATTAGGGCTATAGAGCACGAAGCCCCGCCCACTAGATCATTAAGCCCCGCCTACATGCCGTAAGGACATGCCCCTTGCCTAAGCTCCACCCCCTGGGCCTGTAAGCCCCGCCCCCAGGATGTTGAGTCCTTCCTTGGGTGCCTTTAGGGCTATAGAGCACGAAGCCCCGCCCACTAGATCATTAAGCCCCGCCTACATGCCGTAAGGACATGCCCCTTGCCTAAGCTCCACCCCCTGGGCCTGTAAGCCCCGCCCCCAGGATCTTGAGTCCTTCCTTGGGTGCCATTAGGGCTATAGAGCACGAAGCCCCGCCCACTAGATCATTAAGCCCCGCCTACATGCCGTAACGACATGCCCCTTGCCTAAGCTCCACCCCCTGGGCCTGTAAGCCCCGCCCCCAGGATCTTGAGTCCTTCCTTGGGTGCCATTAGGGCTATAGAGCACGAAGCCCCGCCCACTTGAGTATTAAGCCACGCCCACATGTTGTAAAGACATGCCCCTTGCCTTAGCTCCGCCCCCTGGGCCTGTAAGCCCCGCCCCCAGGATGTTGAGTCCTTCCTTGGGTGCCTTTAGGGCTATAGAGCACGAAGCCCCGCCCACTAGATCATTAAGCCCCGCCTACATGCCGTAAGGACATGCCCCTTGAACTTAGCTCCACCCCCTGGGCCTGTAAGCCCCGCCCCCAGGATGCTGAGTCCTTCCTTGGGTGCCATTAGGGCTATAGAGCACGAAGCCCCGCCCACTAGATCATTAAGCCCCGCCTACATGCCGTAAGGACATGCCCCTTGCCTAAGCTCCACCCCCTGGGCCTGTAAGCCCCGCCCCCAGGATGTTGAGTCCTTCCTTGGGTGCCTTTAGGGCTATAGAGCACGAAGCCCCGCCCACTAGATCATTAAGCCCCGCCTACATGCCGTAAGGACATGCCCCTTGCCTAAGCTCCACCCCCTGGGCCTGTAAGCCCCGCCCCCAGGATCTTGAGTCCTTCCTTGGGTGCCTTTAGGGCTATAGAGCACGAAGCCCCGCCCACTTGAGTATTAAGCCACGCCCACATGTTGTAAAGACATGCCCCTTGCCTTAGCTCCGCCCCCTGGGCCTGTAAGCCCCACCCCCAGGATATTGAGTCCTTCCTTGGGTGCCTTTAGGGCTATAGAGCACGAAGCCCCGCCCACTAGATCATTAAGCCCCGCCTACATGTTGTAAGGACATGCCCCTTGCCTTAGCTCTGCCCCCTGGGCCTGTAAGCCCCGCCCCCAGGATCTTGAGTCCTTCCTTGGGTGCCATTAGGGCTATAGAGCACGAAGCCCCGCCCACTTGAGCATTAAGCCCCGCCTACATGCCGTAAGGACATGCCCCTTGAACTTAGCTCCACCCCCTGGGCCTGTAAGCCCCGCCCCCAGGATGCTGAGTCCTTCCTTGGGTGCCTTTAGGGCTATAGAGCACGAAGCCCCGCCCACTAGATCATTAAGCCCCGCCTACATGCCGTAACGACATGCCTCTTGCCTTAGCTCCGCCCCCTGGGCCTGTAAGCCCCGCCCCCAGGAGGCTGAGCCCTTCAGTGCCTATAGGGCAATGGAGCACTAAGCCCCGCCCCCTGGAGAATTAGCCCCACCCACATGCTGTAAGGACACACCCCTTGCCTTGGCTCCACCCCATGTGCCCATAAGCCCCGCCCCCCCAACACCAAGGCTTCCCCCGGGAGCCATGGCGCACGAAGCCCCGCCCCCTGGAAAGATAAGCCCCACCCCTCTACACAAGGACCTGCCCCCTAAAGCTCTAAGCCCCGCCCCTGGGTAGGAAAACACGCCTCCTGCTTTGGCTCCGCCCCCCCAGCCTGACGCAGACACACCCCTCCACACACACACTCCCCTCCCATTTGACCCAGGGGTGTGTCAAGCCCCGCCTCTTTTTGTGCCAATCTTCTCCCGCTACACTCAAGCCACGCCTCTTGGGCAATAACCCCGCCCCTTTTTAAAGACGTACACACACCAAACACCACACCCCCCCCCCCCTCCAGACCCATCACCCTCAGGGGGCTCTCCCACCCCCAATCAGCGCTAAGCCCCGCCCACCGCAAGCCTCACCCACTCTTGTCCAGGCCCCGCCCCCTCTGCTCTAGCCCCGCCCCTTTTTAAAGAGACACACACACACAGAGCGCTGTCACCCACAGGGGGCTCTCACCCCCAATCAGTGCTAAACTCCGCCCACTTTTCTCCATGCCCCGCCCCCTCCACTCTAGCCACACCCCTTGGGCTATAGCCCCGCCCCTTTTTAAAGACACACACACACACTCCCCCCCCCCCCCCCAGCGCCATCACCCACGGGGGGGACGTCCCGCCCCAAAGCAGTGCTAACCCCTGCCCACCCTAAGCCCCACCCACTTTTACCCAGGCCCCGCCCCCTCCTATCTAGCCACACCCTTTGGGCGATAACCCCACCCCTTTTTAAAGACACACACACATCTCCTCCCCCAGCGCCGTCACCCACAGGGGCTCTCCCGCCCCCAATCAGCGCTAAGCCCTTCCCACCAAGCCTGGCCCCTCCCACCAAGCCTGGCCCCGCCCATCTGAAGCCCCGCCCACCTCTCCCCAGATCTACCAGTACATCCAGAGCCGCTTCTACCGCTCCCCCGAGGTGCTGCTGGGGCTGCCCTACGACCTGGCCATCGACATGTGGTCTCTGGGCTGCATCCTGGTGGAGATGCACACGGGCGAGCCCCTCTTCAGCGGTGCTAATGAGGTGGGCGGGGCTTGTGGGGGGAGGGGGCGGGGCCTGCTGAGAAAAGGGGTGGGGCCCTGGGGCGGGGTAAGGTGGGGTTTGGGGGGCGGGAGGGTGATGTCGGAGGTGAGGGAGGTGTAAATTGAGGAGTGTGTCTTTAAGGGGTGGTGCTGGGGTGGGAGGGGCTTGTGGATGGGCGTGGCCTGATGGGAGAGGGGGCGTGGCTTGAGGCGAGGGCAGGGCTTGGTGTAGGGGGTGGAGTCAGCACTGGGGGAGGTGTAAATTGAGGAGCGTGTCTTTAAGGGGTGGTGCTGGGGTGGGTGTGGCTTATTGGGGCGGGGTTTGATGAGGTGGGCGGGGTCTCCTGGGCAAGGGGGCGGGGCCAGACCTGCTGGGATGCACCCTGGAAGCACCTGAGGGACATCAGGGGGGTCCTGGGCAGGGCTGAGGTGGCCTTGGGGACATCAGGGGTGGCGTGGGCAGGGCTGAGGTGGCCTTGGGGACCTTGGGGACACTGTGACAAGGCTGAGGTGGCCTTGGGGACATCAGGGGTGGCGTGGGCAGGGCTGAGGTGGCCTTGGGGACCTTGGGGACACTGTGACAAGGCTGAGGTGGCCTTGGGGACATCAGGGGTGGCGTGGGCAGGGCTGAGGTGGCCTTGGGGACCTTGGGGACACTGTGACAAGGCTGAGGTGGCCTTGGGGACATCAGGGGTGGTGTGGGCAGGGCTGAGGTGGCCTTGGGGACCTTGGGGACATTGTGACAAGGCTGAGGTGGCCTCGGGAATGTTGGGGACATCGTGACAAGGCCGAGGTGGCCTTGGGGACATAAGGGAAGTCCTAGACAGGGACAGGGTGGCCTTAGGGACGTTGGGGACATTGTGACAAGGCTGAGGTGGCCTTGGGGACATCAGGGGTGTTCTGGGCAGGGTCAAGGTGGCCTTGGGGACCTTGGGGACGTCGTGACAAGGCCAAGGTGGCCTTGGGGACATTGAGGTCATCATGACAAGGCTGAGGTGGCCTTGGGGACATCAGGGGTGTCCTGGGCAGGTCCAAGGTGGCCTTGGGGACATTGTGACAAGGCCAAGGTGGCCTTGGGGACATCAGGGGTGTCCTGGGCAGAGCTGAAGTGGCCTTGGGAACCTTGGGGACACTGTGACAAGGCTGAGGTGGCCTTGGGGACATCCATGTCCTCGACCCACGTTGGAGGACCCCCACGCTGGTGACCCCAAGGTTGCCACATCCCCTTTTCCCAAGGACATTGGGTGGCCTTGGGGACACCCTGGACGTCACCAGGGGGGGTGCGGGGTGGCCTTGGGGACACCGGTGGCCTTGGGGACAGCGGTGACGTCCCCGTCCCCAGGCCGACCAGATGAACCGGATCGTGGAGGTGCTGGGGCTGCCCCCCCCCCACATGCTGGACCAGGCCCCCAAGGCCCGGAAATACTTCGAGAAGCTTCCGGAAGGGGGGTGGGCCCTCAAGAGGAACAAGGAGAGCAAGAAGGTGAGCGGGACCCGACCAGTACGGACCAGTATGGACCAGTAAGAGCTTCGGTACCTCCCAGTATGGCCCAGTAGATCGTCAGAACCTCCCAAGCTCCACTCAGTCGCTTCTTGGTGCCAGTGGCTGTGAACTGTGTCCCAGTATGGCCCAGTAGCCCTTTAGGACCTCCCAGTATGGACCAGTATGACCCAATAGGCCTTTAGGGCCTCCCAGTATGGCCCAGTAACCCTTCAGGACCTCCCAGTATGGCCCAGTAGATCGTCAGAACCTCCCAAGCTCCACTCAGTCGCTTCTTGGTGCCAGTGGCTGTGAACTGTGTCCCAGTATGGCCCAGTAGCCCTTTAGGACCTCCCAGTATGGACCAGTATGACCCAATAGGCCTTTAGGGCCTCCCAGTATGGCCCAGTAGCCCTTCAGGACCTCCCAGTATGGCCCAGTAGATCATCAGAACCTCCCAAGCTCCACTCAGTCGCTTCTTGGTGCCAATGGCTGTGAACTGTGTCCCAGTATGGCCCAGTAGCCCTTTAGGACCTCCCAGTATGGACCAGTATGACCCAATAGGCCTCTAGGGCCTCCCAGTATGGCCCAGTAGCCCTTCAGGACCTCCCAGTATAACCCAGTAGATCTTCAGAACCTCTCAAGCTCCACTCAGTTGCTTCTTGGTGCCTCCCAGCATGTCCCAGTGTATCACAGTCCCTCCCAGTATGGCCCCATTGCATTTCAGGCCCGCCCAGTATAGCCCAGTATCCCATCAGGGCCTCCAAGATCTCCCCAAAACCCCTTTTCCCTGCGCCAGGGACCCCCCAAACCCCCCCAAACCCCCCTTCCTTTACCTTGGGGACCCCCAAAACCTTCAGATCCCCCCAGGGACCCCCCAAACCTTCTAGGGACCCCCCCAAACCCTCAGGGACCCCCCCCCAGGGACCCCCCAAACCCTCAGCGACCCCCCCGAACCATCAGATCCCCCCAGGGACCCCCCCAAACCTTCAGGGACCCCCCCCAAACCATCAGGGACCCCCCCAGGGACCCCCCAAACCTTCAGATCCCCCCCAGGGACCCCCAAATCCCTCAAGTGTCCCCCCAAACCCCTCAAATCCCCCCCCAGGGACCCCCAAACCTCTCAGGTCTCCCCCAAGGACCCCCAAATCCCTCAGATCTCCCCCCAAAACCATCAGATTCCCCTCAAGGACCCCCCCAAAACCATCAGATACCCCCAAGGACCCCCAAATCCCTCAGATCTCCCCCCAAAACTCCTCAGTTCCCCCCCCAAGCACCCCCAAGCCTCTCAGGTCTCTCCAAGGACCCCCAAACCCCTCAGATACCCCCCAAAGACCCCCCCCAATCCCCCAAGGACCCCCAAACCCCCAGATCTTGCCCCAAAACCATCAGATTCCCCCCCCAAGGACCCCCAAACCTCTCAGATCTCCCCCCAAAGACCCCCCCCAATGCCCCAAGGACCCCCAAATCCCTCAGATCTGCCCCAAAACCAACAGATTTTCTCAAGGACCCCCCCAAACCATCAGATACCCCCAAGGACCCCCAAACCTCTCAGATATCCACCCAAAGACCCCCCCCAATCCCCCAAGGACCCCCAAATCCCTCAGATCTGCCCCAAAACCATCAGATACCCCAAGGACCCCCCCAAACCATCAGATACCCCCAAGGACCCCCAAACCTCTCAGATATCCACCCAAAGACCCCCCCCAATCCCCCAAGGACCCCCAAATCCCTCAGATCTGCCCCAAAACCATCAGATACCCCAAGGACCCCCCAAAACCATCAGATACCCCCAAGGACTGCCAACCTCCTCGGATCCACCTCAAGGACCCCCAGATCCCTCAGATCTCCCCCCAAAACCATCAGATTCCCCTCAAGGACCCCCCCAAAACCATCAGATACCCCCAAGGACCCCCAAACCTCTCAGGTCTCCTCCAAGGACCCCCAAATCCCTCAGATCTCCCCCCAAAACTCCTCAGTTCCCCCCCCAAGCACCCCCAAGCCTCTCAGGTCTCTCCAAGGACCCCCAAACTCCTCAGATCTCCCCCCAAAGACCCCCCCAATCCCCCAAGGACCCCCAAACCCCCAGATCTTGCCCCAAAACCATCAGATTCCCCCCCCAAGGACCCCCAAACCTCTCAGATCTCCCCCCAAAGACCCCCCCCAATCCCCCAAGGACCCCCAAATCCCTCAGATCTGCCCCAAAACCATCAGATTCCCCTCAAGGACCCCCCCAAAACCATCAGATACCCCAAGGACCCCCCAAAACCATCAGATACCCCCAAGGACTGCCAACCTCCTCGGATCCCCCTCAAGGACCCCCAGATCCCTCAGATCTCCCCCCAAAACCATCAGATTCCCCTCAAGGACCCCCCCAAAACCATCAGATACCCCCAAGGACCCCCCCAAACCATCAAATACCCCCAAGGACCCCCAAACCTCTCAGGTCTCCTCCAAGGACCCCCAAATCCCTCAGATCTCCCCCCAAAACTCCTCAGTTCCCCCCCCAAGCACCCCCAAGCCTCTCAGGTCTCTCCAAGGACCCCCAAACCCCTCAGATACCCCCCAAAGACCCCCCCCAATCCCTCAAGGACCCCCAAACCCCTCAGATCTCCCCCCAAAGACCCCCCCCAATCCCTCAAGGACCCCCAAACCCCTCAGATCTCCCCCCAAAGACCCCCCCCCAATCCCTCAAGGACCCCCAAACCCCTCAGATCTTGCCCCAAACCCATCAGATTCCCCCCCCCAAGGACCCCCAAACCTCTCAGATCTCCCCCCAAAGACCCTCCCCCCCCCAATCCCCCAAGGACCCCCAAATCCCTCAGATCTGCTCCTAAGGACCCCCCCAAACCATCAGACCCCCCCCCCAACCCCCTCAGATCCCCCCTCCAAGAACCTCTCCCCACCTCTGTGCGTGTGTCCCCTCCCCAGGAGTACAAAGTGCCGGGGACGCGCCGACTCCACGAGGTGCTGGGGGTGGAGAGCGGTGGCCCGGGTGGCCGCCGGGCGGGCGAACAGGGCCACGCGCCCTCCGACTACCTGAAGTTCAAGGACTTGGTGTTACGGATGTTGGACTACGAACCCCGAAGTCGCATCACCCCCTTTTACGCTCTCCAACACAACTTCTTCAAGAAAACCAACGACGAAGGGACCAACACCAGCAACAGCACCTCCACCAGCCCGGCCATGGAGCACAGCCACAGCACCAGCACCACCAGTTCCATCTCCAGCTCGGGTAGGGACCCCAAAACCATGGGGTGCTGGCATGGGCCCCACGCTGCCCCAAAACGTGGCCGTTGGGTTGGGTTGTGTCCCAGAGCCACCGTTGTCCCACCAAAAACTCAATGTCCTGCTCAGTGGTGGCTCTCCAGGCCACCACAAGCTCTTGGTGCTCTCCCATCTCCGTCCCCGTTCCACCATGGTCCATGTTCGTTGGGGTTCCATCTTCTCAGCTCATCGTGGAGCCCCAAAACGTGGCTGTTGGGTTGGGTTGTGTCCCAGAGCCACCATTGTCCCACCAGGATTCGTGTCCTGCTCAATGGTGGCTCTCCAGGCCACCACAAGCTCTTGGTGCTCTCCCATCTCCATCCCCGTTCCACCATGATCCATGGTCGTTGGGGTTCCGTCTTCTCAGCTCATCGTGGAGCCCAAAACGTGGCCTTTGGGTTGGGTCGTGTCCCCAATCCATCGTTGTCCCACCAAAAACTCAATGTTCTGCTCAGTGGTGGCTCTCCAGGCCACCACAAGCTCTTGGTCCAATCCCATCTCCATCCCCGTTCCACCATGGTCCATGTTCGTTGGGGTTCCATCTTCTCATCGTGGAGCCCCAAAACGTGGCCGTTGGGTTGGGTTGTGTCCCAGAGCCACCATTGTCCCACCAGGATTCGTGTTCTGCTCAATGGTGGCTCTCCAGGCCACCACAAGCTCTTGGTGCTCTCCCATCTCCATCCCCGTTCCACCATGATCTTCCATCTTCTCAGCTCATCGTGGAGCCCAAAACGTGGCCGTTGGGTTGGGTTGTGTCCCAGAGCCACCGTTGTCCCACCAGAAACTCAATGTTCTGCTCAGTGGTGGCTCTCCAGGCCACCACAAGCTCTTGGTGCTCTCCCATCTCCATCCCCGTTCCACCATGATCCATGGTCGTTGGGGTTCCATCTTCTCAGCTCATCGTGGAGCCCAAAACGTGGCCTTTGGGTTGGGTCGTGTCCCCAATCCATCGTTGTCCCACCAAAAACTCAATGTCCTGCTCAATGGTGGCTCTCCAGGCCACCACAAGCTCTTGGTCCAATCCCATCTCCATCCCCGTTCCACCATGGTCCATGTTCGTTGGGGTTCCATCTTCTCAGGTCATCATGGAGCCCCAAAACGTGGCCGTTGGGTTGGGTTGTGTCCCAGAGCCACCATTGTCCCACCAGGATTCGTGTCCTGCTCAATGGTGGCTCTCCAGGCCACCACAAGACCTTGGTGCTCTCCCATCTCCATCCCCGTTCCACCATGATCCATGGTCGTTGGGGTTCCATCTTCTCAGCTCATCGTGGGGCCCAAAACGTGGCCGTTGGGTTGGGTCGTGTCCCCAATCCATCGTTGTCCCACCAAAAACTCAATGTTCTGCTCAGTGGTGGCTCTCCAGGCCACCACAAGCTCTTGGTCCAATCCCATCTCCATCCCCGTTCCACCATGGTCCATGTTAGTTGGGGTTCCATCTTCTCAGCTCATCGTGGAGCCCCAAAACGTGGCTGTTGGGTTGGGTTGTGTCCCAGAGCCACCATTGTCCCACCAGGATTCGTGTCCTGCTCAATGGTGTCTCTCCAGGCCACCACAAGCTCTTGGTGCTCTCCCATCTCCATCCCCGTTCCACCATGATCTTCCATCTTCTCAGCTCATCGTGGAGCCCAAAACGTGGCCGTTGGGTTGGGTTGTGTCCCAGAGCCACCGTTGTCCCACCAGAAACTCAATGTTCTGCTCAGTGGTGGCTCTCCAGGCCACCACAAGCTCTTGGTGCTCTCCCATCTCCATCCCCGTTCCACCATGGTCCATGTTCGTTGGGGTTCCATCTTCTCAGCTCATCGTGGAGCCCCAAAACGTGGCCGTTGGGTTGGGTTGTGTCCCAGAGCCACCGTTGTCCCACCAAAAACTCAATGTTCTGCTCAATGGTGGCTCTCCAGGCCACCACAAGCTCTTGGTCCAATCCCATCTCCATCCCCGTTCCACCATGGTCCATGTTCGTTGGGGTTCCATCTTCTCAGGTCATCATGGAGCCCCAAAACATGGCTGTTGGGTTGGGTTGTGTCCCAGAGCCACCATTGTCCCACCAGGATTCGTGTCCTGCTCAATGGTGGCTCTCCAGGCCACCACAAGACCTTGGGGCTCTCCCATCTCCATCCCCGTTCCACCATGATCCATGGTCGTTGGGGTTCCATCTTCTCAGCTCATCGTGGAGCCCAAAACGTGGCCGTTGGGTTGGGTTGTGTCCCAGAGCCACCACTGTCCCACCAGGATTCGTGTCCTGCTCAGTGGTGGCTCTCCAGGCCACCACAAGACCTTGGGGCTCTCCCATCTCCATCCCCGTTCCACCATGATCCATGGTCGTTGGGGTTCCATCTTCTCAGGTCATCGTGGGGCCCAAAACGTGGCCGTTGGGTTGGGCCGTGTCCCCCATCCATCCTTGTCCCACCAGAATCTCCACGTCCCATCGTCTGGTGCCTCCCAAACCACCCCCACCCCCAGTCCTGTCCCCTCCCCACCCCCCCAATGTCCTCCTCCTCCCGGGTGACCCCTCCTGGATGCCCCAGGGACCTCCCCGTGGCAGGCCACCGCCTCTGATGCCCCCGTTGTGTCCCCCCCCCCCCCCACAGGTGGCTCCAGTGGCTCCTCCAACGACAACCGCAGCTACCGCTACAGCAACCGCTACTACGGGAGCGCGGCCCCCCCCCACGCCGACTACGAGATGCAGAGCCCCCAGGTACCGCCCCTGGCACCCGGGGGTGCCACGCCCCCTTTGGGGACAACCCCGGCCAGGGCGGGTGGGAGACGTGGCCCTTGGGGACATCTCGGTTCCAACGGGTGGGAGATGTGGAGGGACCTTGGGGACACTCGGGATCCCTCTGGTGACACCGGGAGGGTGACAGGGACCTTGGGGACACTCGGGATCCCTCTGGTGACACCGGGAGGGTGACAGGGACTTTGGGGACACTCGGGATCCCTCTGGTGACACCGGGAAGGTGACAGGGACCTTGGGGACACTCGGGATCCCTCTGGTGACACCGGGAGGGTGACTGGGACCTTGGGGACACTCGGGATCCCTCTGGTGACTCCGGGAGGGTGACGGGGACCTTGGGGACCCTCGGGACCCCTCTGGTGACACCGGGAGGGTGACACGGACCTTGGGGACCCTCGGGACCCCTCTGGTGACTCCGGGAGGGTGACAGGGACCTTGGGGACCCCCAGGATCCCTTTGGTGACACCGGGAGGGTGACAGGGACCTTGGGGACCCTCGGGACCCCTCTGGTGACACCGGGAGGGTGACAGGGACCTTGGGGACCTTCGGGACCCCTCTGGTGACACCGGGAGGGTGACAGGGACCTTGGGGACCTTCGGGACCCCTCTGGTGACACCGGGAGGGTGACAGGGACCTTGGGGACACCAGAGTCCATGAGGTTGCGGTGGCCATGAGATGGGGACCCTGGGGACACCAAAGCCATGTGCCACCTACCCGGGGCACCTTGGGGACACCGTGGCCACAAGATGGGGACCTCGAGGGCCTCATGGCCATGTGTTGGGGACCTTGGGGACCCCATGGCCGTGTGCCACCCAGCCAAGACACCCTGGGGACACCATGGCCACCAATTGGGGACCTTCAGGACCTCATGGCTGTAAGTTGGGGACCTTGGGGACCCCGTAACCACGTGTCACCCCCCCAGAACATCTTGGGGACCCCCTGATGATGACGTGGGGACCTTGGGGACCCCGTAACCACGTGTCACCCCCCCAGAACATCTTGGGGACCCCCTGGTGATGACATGGGGACCTTGGGGACCCCGTGACCACGTGTCACCCCCCCAGAACATCTTGGGGACCCCCTGGTGATGACATGGGGACCTTGGGGACCCCATGACCACGTGTCACCCTCCCAGAACATCTTGGGGACCCCCTGGCGATGACTTGGGGACCTTGGGGACCCCGTGACCACGTGTCACCCCCCCAGAACATCTTGGGGACCCCCTGATGATGACGTGGGGACCTTGGGGACCCCGTAACCACATGTCACCCCCCAGAACCTCTTGGGGACCCCCTGGTGATGATGTGGGGACCTTGGGGACCCCATGACCACGTGTCACCCCCCCAGAACATCTTGGGGACCCCCTGATGATGACGTGGGGACCTTGGGGACCCCGTGACCACGTGTCACCCCCCCAGAACATCTTGGGGACCCCCTGGTGATGACATGGGGACCTTGGGGACCCCATGACCACGTGTCACCCCCCCAGAACATCTTGGGGACCCCCTGATGATGACGTGGGGACCTTGGGGACGCCATGACCACGTGTCACCCCCCCAGAACATCTTGGGGACCCCCTGGTGATGACGTGGGGACCTTGGGGACGCCATGACCACGTGTCACCCCCCCAGAACATCTTGGGGACCCCCTGGTGATGACGTGGGGACCTTGGGGACCCCGTGACCACGTGTCACCCCCCCAGAACATCTTGGGGACCCCCTGATGATGACATGGGGACCTTGGGGACCCCATGACCACGTGTCACCCCCCCAGAACATCTTGGGGACCCCCTGATGATGACGTGGGGACCTTAGGGACCCCGTAACCACGTGTCACCCCCCCAGAACATCTTGGGGACCCCCTGATGATGACTTGGGGACCTTGGGGACCCCATAACCACGTGTCACCCCCCAGAACCTCTTGGGGACCCCCTGGTGATGACGTGGGGACCTTGGGGACCCCGTGACCACGTGTCACCCCCCCAGAACATCTTGGGGACCCCCTGATGATGACGTGGGGACCTTAGGGACCCCGTGACCACGTGTCACCCCCCCAGAACATCTTGGGGACCCCCTGATGATGACGTGGGGACCTTGGGGACCCCGTGACCACGTGTCACCCCCCCAGAACATCTTGGGGACCCCCTGATGATGACGTGGGGACCTTAGGGACCCCGTAACCACGTGTCACCCCCCCAGAACATCTTGGGGACCCCCTGATGATGACGTGGGGACCTTGGGGACCCCATAACCACGTGTCACCCCCCAGAACATCTTGGGGACCCCCTGATGATGACGTGGGGACCTTGGGGACCCCGTGACCACGTGTCACCCCCCCAGAACATCTTGGGGACCCCCTGATGATGACTTGGGGACCTTGGGGACCCCATAACCACGTGTCACCCCCCAGAACCTCTTGGGGACCCCCTGGTGATGACATGGGGACCTTGGGGACCCCATGACCACGTGTCACCCCCCCAGAACATCTTGGGGACCCCCTGGTGATGACGTGGGGACCTTGGGGACCCCGTGACCACGTGTCACCCCCCAGAACATCTTGGGGACCCCCTGGTGATGACATGGGGACCTTGGGGACCCCGTGACCACGTGTCACCCCCCCAGAACATCTTGGGGACCCCCTGGTGATGACGTGGGGACCTTGGGGACGCCATGACCACGTGTCACCCCCCCAGAACATCTTGGGGACCCCCTGACGATGACGTGGGGACCTTGGGGACACCGTGACACCCCCAAAATCTAACACGCGCCCCCCCTTTTTTTTCCTCTCTCCCCCCAGGCCCCCCCGACGCAGCCGCCCCGACCTTGGCCCGGGGGGGACCCGGCCGCCCCCGTCAGCGACGCCTTCGCCCCCCTGGGACCCCCCAAACCCCCCCAAATTTTGCCAGGAGGAGGAGGAGGAGGAGGGGGGGGGGGTGTGGCCCCCCCTTCTTCATTCCCACGGCCCCCCCCGGCCCCCCACCCCTCCCATCACCACCATCATCACCAGCACCACCAGCACCACCAACACCACCAGCACCCCCCGCCAGCCCCCCAAATTCCAGGGGGGGTCCCCTTAAGCGAGCGGATGGATTTGGGGGGGCCCCCACCGCCGCCCCCCCCTCCTCCGCCTCTACCACCGCCCCCCCCTCCTCCTCCTCCTCCTCCTCCTCCACCACCGCCCCCCCCGCCTCCTCGTCACCACCCGGACTGTCACCCCTTTGTCCCCCCAATTTTCCGGACTCGAGGGGGGGTCACCGGAGGAGGGGGGGGGGGGGGGGGGCGGCACTATCGGGGTGACAACAGGAGGTGGAGGGGGGGGGACAACGACCGCCACCGCCATGTCATCGACAACAGGAGGAGGAGGAGGGGGGGGGGGGGGGGCCACCACACCCCCCCACCCCCCTTACGGGGGTCCCCATTTACGGGGGCGCCCCGATCACGAGGACTCGGCCATTTTGGGGGGGGGGGGCGTCCCCCAAAGTACAGCCGCCAGCTCTTGACACAACACCCCCCCCCCCCACCATGGTACCCCCCCAGGCCCCCCCCCCCCCGGCGGTGTGTGTGTGTGTGTGTCCCCCCGTCCCGTCACCCCCCCCGCGGCGCTTTATTATTATTATTATTGTTATTATTAATTATTATTAATTATTATCGGGGGGGGGGGGCGGGTAGGAAGGGGGGGGGGGGGGGGAGAAAAATGGCTGAAAAAAAATGGCGGGGGGCACCCATCGTTTGGGGGGGGGGGCTGTGTTACCTCTTGGGGGGGGGGCACTGAGTCATTTTGGGGGTACCCACCCATTTTATTGGGGGGGGGGGGGCCCACCCAGGCATTTTTTTTTGGGGGGGGGGGGGGGGGGGGAGCACCCACCTATTTCGGGGCGTTGCTGACCCGTTTTGGGGGGGGCTGCTGCCTTTTGAAGTGGGGGGGGGGGCGGGGGGCACCCACCTCTTTTAGGGGGGCCCCCCCCCGTCCCATTTTGGGGGCGCGCACCCACAATTTAAGCCCCCCCCTCCCCCCCAAAATCTATTGTACCAAAGACTGTGCCCCCCCCACAAGGGTGCTGCCCCCCCCCCCCCCCCAGGGCCACCCATGGGTGCTGCCCCCCCCCCCCTTAACAGGGAGGGGGGGGGTGAATAAACTGGTGACAGCAGCACCCGTGGGGTCCCCTCACTGCTCCGGCCATAGGGGGGGGCTATAGGGGCCGGGGGGGGCTATAGGGGAGTGTAGGGACTGGGGGGGCTATAGGGGGTGTAGGGATTGGGGGGGCTATAGGGGAGTGTAGGGACTGGGGGGGCTGTAGGGGAGTGTAGGGACTGGGGGGGGCTATAGGGGGTGTAGGGACTGGGGGGGGCTATAGGGGGTGTAGGGACTGGGGGGGCTATAGGGGAGTGTAGGGATTGGGGGGGCTATAGGGGAGTGTAGGGACTGGGGGGGCTATAGGGGGTGTAGGGATTGGGGGGGCTATAGGGGAGTGTAGGGACTGGGGGGGCTATAGGGGGTGTAGGGATTGGGGGGGCTATAGAGGAGTGTAGGGACTGGGGGGGCTATAGGGGGTGTAGGGACTGGGGGGGCTGTAGGGGAGTGTAGGGACTGGGGGGGCTATAGGGGAGTGTAGGGATTGGGGGGCTATAGGGAGTGTAGGGACTGGGGGGGCTATAGGGGTGTAGGGATTGGGGGGGCTATAGGGGAGTGTAGGGACTGGGGGGGCTATAGGGGGTGTAGGGATTGGGGGGCTATAGAGGAGTGTAGGGACTGGGGGGGCCTATAGGGAGTGTAGGGACTGGGGGTGGCTATAGGGGTGTAGGGGCTGGGGGGGCTATAGGGGGGTGTAGGGACTGGGGGGGCTATAGGGGAGTGTAGGGACTGGGGGGGCTATAGGGGGTGTAGGGATTGGGGGGGCTATAGGGAGTGTAGGGACTGGGGGGGCTATAGGGGGTGTAGGGATTGGGGGGGCTATAGAGGAGTGTAGGGACTGGGGGGGCTATAGGGGAGTGTAGGGACTGGGGGGGCTATAGGGGTGTAGGGGCTGGGGGGGGCTATAGGGGGGTGTAGGGACTGGGGGGGCTATAGGGGAGTGTAGGGACTGGGGGGTTATAGGGGGTGTAGGGACTGGGGGGCTATAGGGGGTGTAGGGACTGGGGGGGCTATAGGGGGTGTAGGGGCTGGGGGGGGCTATAGAGGAGTGTAGGGACTGGGGGGCTGTAGGGACAGGGGATCTCTATAGGGTGTAGGACAGTATAGGCATGGCAGGGTGCTCTGTATATAGGGACTTGGAGGGGGGGGGGGAGCTATAGGGACCGAGGGGGTGTTATATAGGGAGCAGGGGGGATCTGTAGGGTATAGGTGCAGTATAGGGACTGGGGGGGGTCTCTATAGGGGGGTATTTGGGCGGGGGGCTATAGGGTACAGGGACCAGGGGTGGGCTGTAGTGTATATGGGGGTGTATATGGACTCTATAGGGGTGTAGCGATCAGGGCTGGGGGTCTTTAGGGTATTGGTGGGGGGGGGGGTATAGGGCTGGGGGACCCTATAAAGTATAAGGGAGCTATAGGGTGTGGGTCGCTGTAAGGTATAGGGGAGCTATGGCCTGGGGGGTCCCTGTAGGGTCAGGGGGTGGGTGGTAGGATCTATAGGGAGCTGTGGTGATGGTGGGGGTGTGGGTGGGGGGCTATAGGGGAGCTATAGGGATGGAGGGGTCCCTATAGGAGCTGTAAGGGTGTGAAGGAGAATCTATAGGGGCTGGGGGGGCCCTGAGTGCCGGGAAAGCTATAGGGACTGTGAGACTCTATAGGCTCAGGGAGCTATAGGGGCTAGTGGGGGTCTCCTATAGGATCGGGGGAGCTATAGGGGCTAGTGGGGGGCTCCTATAGGATCGGGGGGAGCTATAGGGGCTAGCGGGGGGTCCTATAGGATCGAGGGAGCTATAGGGGCTAGCGGGGGCTCCTATAGGATCGGGAGGAGCTATAGGGGCTAGTGGGGGGCTCCTATAGGATCGGGGGAAGCTATAGGGGCTAGCGGGGGGTCCTATAGGATCGAGGGGAGCTATAGGGGCTAGTGGGGGGCTCCTATAGGATCGAGGGGAGCTATAGGGGCTAGTGGGGGGCTCCTATAGGATCGAGGGGAGCTATAGGGGCTAGCGGGGGGCTCCTATAGGATCGAGGGGAGCTATAGGGGCCAGCGAGACATTTTATAGGCTTGGGGAGAGCTGCAGGGTCTAGAGGGGGACCCTATAGGGGAGCTATAGGGATGGAGGGACCCTATAGAGGATAGCGGGGAGCTCTAGGGAATTTGGGGCACCCTATAGGATATAGGGGAGCTCTAGGGATTGGGGTAACCATATAGGTTCCGGAGAGGGGGTAGGGGGGCTGTAGGGACTGGGGAAGCCTCTATAGGGTCGGAGGGAGTTATAGGGGTGGGGGAGAGACCCTATAGGGGAGCTATAGGGACAGGGTGAGCCTCTGTTGGGGGGGGGGGGAGCTGTAGGGATTGGGGGACTCTGTATAGAGTCTGGGGAGACTATAGAGGTTTCGGGGGACCCTATAGAGTCTAAGGGAGCTATAGGGGCCAGAGGGATCCTATAGGGCCAGGGGAGAGCTATAGGGCCTGGGAGAACCATGTGGGCTTAGAGCTATAGGAGCTTGGTTGGGGGATCTATAGGGACTGGGGGGACCCTATAGGGTCATGGAGAGGGATAGGGGGGACCTTATAGAGAATGGGGTGCCCTGTGAGGTGGGGGAGATGTATAGGGGCTGGAGGGGACAATATAGGGTCAAGGGGACCCATGCCTATAGGTCTGGGGGAGTATAGAGGCTGGAGGGGACCCTAGAGGTTATGGGGGAGGACCCTATAGAATAAGGGGGAGCTATAGGGGCTGGGGGACCCTATAACAGGCTCAGGGAAGCTATAGGGTGGGGTGGGGGGGCATAGGGACTATGCTGGCCGTATAGGGGCTGGGGGTGTGGCATCGGGGGAAGCTATAGGGGCTGCAGAGACCCTATAGGGTCAGCGGGATCTATAGGGGCTGGGGGGAGCACATCGACCCTATAGGGTGAGGGGGTGCCGAGGAGCTGCTGTGACCCGGGGAGAGGGCGGGGGGGAGTCTATAGGTGCTGGGGGAGAGCACCCAGTGGGAGCCTATAGCACCTGGGAGGTCCCTATAGCACCTATAGGGCCTGAGAGAGTCTCGGGGGGGGGGGGTCCCTATAGCACCCAGAGCTCTGTAGGGGCACCTGGGAGGAGCCCCTATAGGGTTTGGGGGTGTCTGTGTAGTGCTGGGGGACCCCTATAGCTCCCAGGGGTCCCTATAGAGTCCGGTGTTCCCTCTATATAGAGTTCTGGGGACCCCCTATAGCTTCCCCAGGGCCCCTATGGAACCCCCTGTAGACCCCTATAGCCCCCCCCGGGCCCTAAATACCCCCCTTGAACTCCCTATAGACTCTCAGAGCCCCTAAATACCCCCTATAGCCCCCCCAGGGGCCCTAAATACCCCCCTTGAACCCCCTATAGACTCTCAGAGCCCCTAAATACCCCCTATAGCCCCCCCCGGGCCCTAAATACCCCCCTTGAACCCCCTATAGACTCTCAGAGCCCCTAAATACCCCCTATAGCCCCCCCCGGGGCCCTAAATACCCCCCTTGAACCCCCTATAGACTCTCAGAGCCCCTAAATACCCCCTATAGCCCCCCCCGGGGCCCTAAATACCCCCCTTGAACCCCCTATAGACTCTCAGAGCCCCTAAATACCCCCTATAGCCCCCGCCGGGCCCTAAATACCCCCCTTGAACCTCCTATAGACTCTCGGAGCCCCTAAATACCCCCTATAGCCCCCCCCGCGCCCTAAATACCCCCCTTGAACCCCCTATAGACTCTCGGAGCCCCTAAATACCCCCTATAGCCCCCCCCGGGCCCTAAATACCCCCCTTGAACCCCCTATAGACTCTCAGAGCCCCTAAATACCCCCTATAGCCCCCCCGGGGCCCTAAATACCCACCTTGAACCCCCTATAGACTCTCAGAGCCCCTAAATACCCCCTATAGCCCCCCCCGGGGCCCTAAATACCCCCCTTGAACCCCCCATAGACTCTCAGAGCCCCTAAATACCCCCTATAGCCCCCCCCGGGCCCTAAATACCCCCCTTGAACCCCCTATAGACTCTCAGAGCCCCTAAATACCCCCTATAGCCCCCCCCCGAGTCCCTAAATACCCCCCTTGAACCCCCTATAGACTCTCAGAGCCCCTAAATACCCCCTATAGCCCCCCCCCCCCGGGTCCCTATATACCCCCCCAGGGCTCCTATAGATTCTCTGAGTCCTCTTTTGCCCCCCCAGGGGTAAATTCAGGATCTTAATTTTACCCCTTTGGGGCAAATTCAGGGTTTTTTATTGCCCCCAGGTGCAAATTTCGGGTCTTTTATTGCCCCCGTGGGCAAATTTTTGGGGTTTTTTTTTGCCCCCCCGGGGTAAATTCAAATTTATTTTACCACTTTGGGGCAAATTCAGCGGTTTTTATCGCCCCCCCCCGGGTAGATTCAGGGTCTTTTTATTGCCCCCAGGGGCAAATTTGGGTCTTTTATTGCCTCCGGAGGTAAATTCAGATTTATTTTACCCCTTTGGGGCAAATTCAGGGTCTTTTATTGCCCCCGGGGGCAAATCTTCCTGTTTTTATTGCCCCCAGGGGTAAAGTCAAATCTATTTTAACCCTTGGGCAAATTCAGGGTATTTTATTGCCCCCAGGGGCAATTTGGGTTTTTTATTGCCCCCAGGGGTAAATTCATATTTATTTTACCCCCTTGGGGCCAATTTTGGGTCTTTTATTGCCCCCAGGGGTAAATTTAGGGTATTTTACCCCTTTGGGGTAAATTCAGGGTCTGTTATTGCCCCCAGGGGCAAATATTGGGTCTTTTATTGCCCCCAGGGGTAAATTCATAATTATTTTACCCCTTTGGGGCAAATTCAGGGTCTTTTATTGCCCCCTCCGGGGTAGTTTCAGGGTCTTTTATTGCCCCCAGGGGCAAATCTTCCTGTTTTTATTGCCCCCAGGGGTAAAGTCAAATTTATTTTAGCCCTTTGGGGCAAATTCAGGGTATTTTGAGGCAATTTGAGTGTTTTGAGGGACAATTTGGGTGGTTTTGGGGCAAATTGAGTATTTTTAGTATTTTGGGTGGTTTTGGGGCAATTTGAGTATTTTGACGGAAATTTGGGTGGTTTGGGGGCAATTTGAGTATTTTGAGGGACAATTTGTGTGGTTTTGAGGCAATTTGAGTGTTTTGAGGGACAATTTGGGAGGTTTTGGGGCAATTTGAGTATTTTGGGTGGTTTTGAGGCAATTTGAGTACTTTGAGGGACAATTTGGGTGGTTTTAAGGCAATTTAAGTATTTTGGGTGGTTTTGGGGCAATTTGGGTGTTTTGAGGGACAATTTGGGTGGTTTTGGGGCAATTTGAGTATTTTGAGGGACAATTTGGGAGGTTTTGGGGCAATTTGAGTATGTTTTGAGGCAATTTGAGTGTTTTGAGGGACAATTTGAGAGGTTTTGGGGCAATTTGAGTATTTTGGGTGGTTTTGAGGCAATTTGAGTACTTTGAGGGACAATTTGGGTGGTTTTAAGGCAATTTAAGTATTTTGGGTGGTTTTGGGGCAATTTGAATAATTTGAGGGACAACTTGGGTGGTTTTGAGGCAATTTGAGTATTTTGAGGGACAATTTGGGAGGTTTTGGGGCAATTTGAGTATTTTGAGGGACAATTTGGGAGGCTTTGGGGCAATTTGAGTATTTTGAGGGACAATTTGGGAGGTTTTGGGGCAATTTGAGTATTTTGAGGGACAATTTGGGAGGCTTTGGGGCAATTTGAGTATTTTGGGTGGTTTTGAGGCAATTTGAGTGTTTTGAGGGACAATTTGGGTGGTTTTGGGGCAATTTGAGTATTTTGGGTGGTTTTGGGGCAATTTGAGTATTTTGAGGGACAATTTGGGTGGTTTTGAGGCAATTTGAGTATTTTGGGTGGTTTTGGGGCAATTTGAATAATTTGAGGGACAACTTGGGTGGTTTTGAGGCAATTTGAGTATTTTGAGGGACAATTTGGGTGGTTTTGGGGCAATTTGAGTATTTTGGGTGGTTTTGGGGCAATTTGAGTATTTTGAGGGACAATTTGGGTGGTTTAGGGGCAATTTGAGTATTTTGGGTGGTTTTGGGGCAATTTGAGTATTTTGAGGGACAATTTGGGTGGTTTTGAGGCAATTTGAGTATTTTGAGGCACAATTTTGGTGTTTTGGGGGAAAATTTGGGTGTTTTAAGGGGAAATTTGGGTATTTTGGGACAATTTGGGTTATTTTGGGGCAATTTGGTTTTCTTGTGGGGCAGTTGAGGTGTTTGGGGGAAAATTGAGGTATTTGGGGGAAATTTGGGTTTTTAAGAGGCGATTTGGGTATTTTGGGGGCAATTTGGGTATTTTGGGGGCTATCAGGGGCCTTTGGGGATCCGTTCGGGATTTTGGGGAGAAAACGTGAGTTTTGGGTGATTTTGGGGTGTTCTGGGCAATGTCCTACCCCCGGATCCTCTGTCATCAGGGGAGGGGGTTCGGGGGCATCACGGACACCTTCTGGGTGAACTGGGAGCACTGGGAGAAACTGGGAGCAACTGGGGGGAGCTGGGGTGTGCGGGACACTGAGGACAGGGGTGGCAACTGGGAGGAACTGGGGGAAACTGGGGTCATTTGGGAGGAACTGGGAGTCTTGGCTTGTGGGACACGCTGGGGGCAACTGGGAGCACTGGGGGCAAGGGGAGTGTGGGGATGGGAGGTCACTGGGGGCAACTGGGAGGAGCTGGGGGCAACTGGGAGCACTGGGGGAAAGTGGGAGGAACTGGGAGTGTTGGCTTGTGGGACACGCTGGGGGCAACTGGGAGCGCTGGGGGCAACTGGGAGCACTGGGGGCAAGGGGAGTGTGGGGATGGGAGGTCACTGGGGGCAACTGGGAGGAGCTGGGGGCAACTGGGAGCACTGGGGGAAAGTGGGAGGAACTGGGAGTGTTGGCTTGTGGGACATGCTGGGGCAAGTGGGGGCAACTGGGAGCACTGGGGGCAAGTGGGAGTGTTGGGATGGGAGGCCACTGGGGGCAACTGGGGGCATTTGGGAGGAACTGGGAGCATTGGCTTGTGGGACACACTGGGGTCAACTGGGAGCACTGGGGGCAAGTGGGATCAGCTGAGAGTGTTGGAATGGGAGGCCACTGGGAGGAACTGGGGGCAACTGGGTGCACTTGGGAAGGAACTGGGAGGGAACTGGGAGCATAGGCTTGTGGGAGGCACTGGTGGTAAGTGGGGGCAACTGGGAGGAACTGGGAGCAAGTGGGATCAACTGGGAGTGTTGGCATGGGGGGCCACTGGGAGGAACTGGGGCAACTGGGTGGAACTGGGAACAGCGGCTTTTGGTACATACTGGGAGCACTGGGGGGGGGGGGGGTGTGCTGCCATACTGGAAGGGAGGCAAACTGGTCCCAGTATCCTCCCCAGTTTGGGACAGATGACACCTCAACCCCCCCCCACCCCACTCCCCCCAATTAATTACCGACCCCCCAATTAATCTCAGCCCAGGCTCCCCTCCCCACCCCCAACAAATTCTCCCTGCCGCAAAGCATCATGGGAGCTCCGTGCAGGCTGGGACCAGCTTAATTAGAGCTGGGTAATTAGGACCCGTGACGACTTGCCTGGAGCTCAATTAACACCTGAGCTCATTAAGAGGCCTCTTAATGAACCCGGCAGCTGATTGGGTAACGATGGGCCCAGGGCAAGTCGAGACGATCCAGGAGGGGCTGAGTCAGCCCAGCCCATCCCAGTCCAGCCCAGTGACGGGGCAGGGTTAAACTGGGATTTCCAGAGAACTGGAAGGACCCGCTCTGGGGGCGGTTCCCTGCCCCTGAGGGACCTGGGAGGTTCCCCAGGGTCCTCTGGGGTTGAACTGGGAGGAACTGGGAGGCCGCTGTGGTGGGGTGGAGGAAGAGGAGGAGATGCGGGAGCATCTTCGTCGTCTTGCTGGAGGCACTGGGAGGAACTGGGGGGGTGATGGGGCGTGGCCAGGAGTGAAGATGAGGATGGGAGGAAGGAGGGGCCGGGAGGAAACGGGAAAAAACGGGCGAGGAAACACGTTTTGGCGCTTCTCGCACATCCACGGCCAATCCCACGTTCTGCATCCAATGAGGAGCCACATTCTTGGGGTTGACCCTCAGAGCCACGCCCCAACAGCTCCACGCCGACCCTGGACCAATGAGGAGCCACATTCTTGGGGTTGACCCTCAGAGCCACGCCCCAACAGCTCCAGGTCGACCCTGGACCAATGAGGAGCCACATTCTTGGGTTGACCCTCAGAGCCACGCCCCAACAGCTCCATGCCGACCCTGGACCAATGAGGAGCCACATTCTTGGGTTGACCCTCAGAGCCACGCCCCAACAGCTCCATGCCGACCCTGGACCAATGAGGAGCCACATTCTTGGGGTTGACCCTCAGAGCCACGCCCCAACAGCTCCACGCCGACCCTGGACCAATGAGGAGCCACGTTCTGGGGTTGACCCTCAGAGCCACGCCCCAACAGCTCCACGCCGACCCTGGACCAATGAGGAGCCACGTTCTGGGGTTGACCCTCAGAGCCACGCCCCAACAGCTCCACGCCGACCCTGGACCAATGAGGAGCCACATTCTTGGGTTGACCCTCAGAGCCACGCCCCAGCGGCTCCAGGTCGACCCTGGACCAATGAGGAGCCACATTCTTGGGTTGACCCTCAGAGCCACGCCCCAGCGGCTCCAGGCCGACCGTGGACCAATGAGGAGCCACATTCTTGGGTTGACCCTCAGAGCCACGCCCCAACAGCTCCAGGCGGACCCTGGACCAATGATGAGCCACGTTCTGGGGCTGACCCTCAGAGCCACGCCCCAATGGCTCCAGGTCGACCCTGGACCAATGAGGAGCCACGTTCTGGGGTTGACCCTCAGAGCCACGCCCCAACAGCTCCACGCCGACCCTGGACCAATGAGGAGCCACGTTCTGGGGTTGACCCTCAGAGCCACGCCCCAATGGCTCCAGGTCGACCCTGGACCAATGAGGAGCCACATTCTTGGGTTGACCCTCAGAGCCACGCCCCAGCGGCTCCAGGTCGACCCTGGACCAATGAGGAGCCACATTCTTGGGTTGACCCTCAGAGCCACGCCCCAGCGGCTCCAGGCCGACCGTGGACCAATGAGGAGCCACATTCTTGGGTTGACCCTCAGAGCCACGCCCCAACAGCTCCAGGCGGACCCTGGACCAATGATGAGCCACGTTCTGGGGCTGACCCTCAGAGCCACGCCCCAATGGCTCCAGGTCGACCCTGGACCAATGAGGAGCCACGTTCTGGGGTTGACCCTCAGAGCCACGCCCCAACAGCTCCACGCCGACCCTGGACCAATGATGAGCCACGTTCTGGGGTTGACCCTCAGAGCCACGCCCCAACGGCTCCAGGTCACCCCGGGACCAATGAGGAGCCACGTTCTTGGGCTGACCCTCATCAGAGCCACGCCCCAGCGACTCCAGGCCGACCGTGGACCAATGAGGAGCCACGTTCTGGGCCTGTGACCACTCCTGGAGCCGGGTCCTGGTGGCCTCTTGACCACCTTCTCCCTCTCTAGGTCCTGCATCCACCAAGGAGCCACGTTTTGTGGCCCCACCCCATCCAAGACGTGTCCCGGTGCCCCCACAACCCCCTTCATCCGACTCCAGGTCCCCGCGTCCAATGAGGAGCCACGTTTTGGGGTCAATCCCACCATCTTGGTTCCCTCCCGCCCATCCTCACCCACCCCCACGTTCTGACACCCCCCGAGCAGCCATTTTGGGGTCAATCCCACCATCTTGGTGCCACCTCAACCACCCCCATCCACCGCCACGTTCTGGTACCCACCGAAGAGCCACGTTTCGGGGTCAATCCCACCATCTTGGTTCCCTCCCACCCATCCTCACCCACCCCCACATTCTGACACCCCCCGAGCAGCCATTTTGGGGTCAATCCCACCATCTTGGTGCCACCTCAACCACCCCCATCCACCGCCACGTTCTGGTACCCACCGAAGAGCCACGTTTCGGGGTCAATCCCACCATCTTGGTTCCCTCCCGCCCATCCTCACCCACCCCCACGTTCTGACACCCCCCGAGCAGCCATTTTGGGGTCAACCCCACCATCTTGGTGCCACCTCAACCACCCCCATCCACCGCCACGTTCTGGTACCCACCGAAGAGCCACGTTTCGGGGTCAATCCCACCATCTTGGTTCCCTCCCGCCCATCCTCACCCACCCCCACATTCTGACACCCCCCGAGCAGCCATTTTGGGGTCAATCCCACCATCTTGGTGCCACCTCAACCACCTTCATCCACCGCCACGTTCTGGTACCCACCGAAGAACCACGTTTCGGGGTCAATCCCACCATCTTGGTTCCCTCCCGCCCATCCTCACCCACCCCCACGTTCTGACACCCCCCGAGCAGCCATTTTGGCATCAATCCCACCACCCTTGTGCCTTCACCCCGGCCCCGGCCCCCAATCCGATGGTGCCACGCCACGGCCCGGGTTTCCTGGAGCCGGGCGGAAGATACCGGAGCCGTGGCCGGATTAGAGGAGAAGGCGGAGGAAGCCGTTTCCTCCTCCGGCCCCAGATAAAAACCCAGGGTTGGCGGTGGCAGGAGGAAGACGCGCCCGCGGCCGTGGTGCTTTTACCAGCTCGGGTGGAGCCTCCCCTCCCCGTGGCCGTGCGGCCCCACACCAACCCCCGGTAGGAAGATGAAGCCCTGGGGTTGAGGAGGGGTGGTGGCGGGGGGGGGGAGGGAGAGGGTTGGGTGACACCCGGTGTGGGGGGGGGGGGGGGGGGCTGGGAGGAGGGGGGTGTCCCTAGAGTGGCCCTGGGCGGGGGGGGAGGACGCGCTGGGCAGCTCCTGGCCTTCCCTCCTTTCTCTCAGCCCTGCCCGCTCCTTCCCTCTGGTCTTTCTCGTCCTTCCCTCTCCCCTTTCCCCCTCCTCCCTTCCCCCTTTCCCTCGTCCTCCCTCCCCTCTTTTCCCTTCCCCCTTTTCCCCTCCTCCCTTCCCTTTTTCCCTCGTCCTCCCTCCCCCCTTTTCCCATCCTCCCTCCCCTTTTCCCTTCCCCCTCTTTCCCTCCCTCCCTCCCTTCCCCCTTTCCCCTCGTCCTTCCCCCCCCTTTTCCCTTCCCCCTTTTCCCTTCCCCCTTTTCCCCTCGTCCTTCCCCTCCCTTTTCCCTTCCCCCTTTTCCCACTGTCCCTCTCCCCCTTTTCCCATCCTCCCTCCCCTTTTCCCTTCCCCATTTTCCCTCCCTCCCTTCCCCCTTTTTCCCTCGTCCTTCCCCCCCTTTTCCCTTCCCCCTTTTTCCCTCGTCCTTCCCCTCCCTTTTCCCTTCCCCCTTTTCCCTTCCCCCTTTTCCCTTCCCCCTTTTCCCTTCCCCCTTTTTCCCTCGTCCTTCCCCTCCCTTTTCCCTTCCCCCTTTTCCCTTCCCCCTTTTCCCTTCCCCCTTTTCCCTTCCCCCTTTTCCCTTCCCCCTTTTTCCCTCATCCTTCCCCTCCCTTTTCCCTTCCCCCTTTTCCCACCCTCCCTCTCCCCCTTTTCCCTTCCCCCTTTTCCCATCCTCCTCATCCTCCCTTAACCTCCCCCCCTCCAGACACCCCATGGCCTCAAAGGTCCCCACCCCCACCCTGACCCCTCCCCACCCTCCCACGAGCCACCCAAGGCCGGAGTCACCCCCTCGCCATCTCCCCGCAGCTCCCTCCGGCATGAAGGTCCTGCTCGTGTTGCTCCTGGCGCTGGTAGCCACAGGTAGGAGAGGTCCCAGGACCCCCATTTCCACCCGTGGCACCCCCATGTCCATCCTGGCTGCCCCACATCCACCCTCACACCCACCCCAAGGGGGCAGGTATCTCCCCCCCCCCCGTTCCCCCTGGATGACCCGTGTCCTGTCACGGGACCCCCATGTCCCCCTTGGATAACCCGCGTCCACCTGTGGGACCCCCACGTCCGTCTTTGATGCCCCACGTCTGTCCGTGGGACCCCTGTGTCCGCCCCACATCTGCCTCAGGGACCTCTACATCCACCTGGGGGACCCCCACGTCTACCTCGGGTGTCACTCGTCCCCCCAGGAGACCCCCCCACGTCCCCCTGCGGGACCCCCGTGTCCATGCCAAGGGTACCACGTCTACCTGAGGGACCACCAAGACCACCCTGGGGGCTTTTGTCTGTCGTGGGTGTCCCCCAACCACCCCAAGGCACCCCACATCTCCTCACGGGACTGCCCCACACCCACCTTGGGTGCTCCCCAACCACACCCGAGACCCCCCATCCACCCGCGCGACCTGTGTCCGCCTCAGCGGAGCTCCTACCTGCCCCACGAGCCCCACGTTCACCCAGGAGACCCCCAAGTCCACCCACGGGACCTTCCCCCGTTCACCCCAGGGTCCCTCATCTCTCCCAGGTGGCCCCTGTCCGCCCCCAGGGACCTTCTGGTCCCTCCCAAGCTGGACTCGCCTCTTCCACCACGGATTCGCCTCCTTGTCCGGTGCTCACGGGACACAGGGGATGGGGCCCAGACCCCCCCCCGTGTCAAGCCGTGTCACCTCCCCTTGTCCCCACAGCCTCGAGGAACGTCCTGTGGGTGATCGAGGGGACCTCCTGCGACCTGCCCTGGCAGGCTGCCCTCTTCAAAGGCGAGAAGTTCATCTGCGGGGGGACGCTGGTGGACCGGAACTGGGTGCTGACAGCGGCCCACTGCCACGTCCCCGGGTAGGAGGCCACGTTGGGTTGGGTGTCGATGGGCTGAGACCGACCAGAAATGGGTCCGGGTGGCACCCGGGGTCTTGCTTTCGGTCGGGAGGGTTGGTGGCATCTCAGTGGGCTTCACTCTGCCCCTTTTCTGCCTCTTTATAACCCAAATTCTGCCCTCTTGGTTTTGTTTTTTTTTTTTTTGGGGGGGGGGGGCAAACCCAAAGCCTTATCACTGCCTCTTGGGGCTCACCCACCGCTTTGTGGGGGTTCCCGTGGCCAACGTGGACCCCCCCCCCACACACACCCCCCCAACCCTGATCCCATCAGCTTCATCAATGTCCGTCTGGGGGGCCAGAGCCACAAGGACTCGGGTGACACCAAGCAGTGGCGACGCTCGGCCAAGGTCTTCAGGTACCCGCGCTACAACGAGACCAACAAAGATGGCGACCTGATGCTCATCAAGTTCCTCCTGCCCATCCACGTCAACAAGCACGTGAAGCCGCTGCCGTTGGCTTCCCGCTGCCCCGTCCCGGGCAAGACCTGCCAGATCTCAGGGTGGGGGTCCACCACCAGCCCTGAAGGTACGAAACCTTGGGGGTTCCCGGGGGTCAATTCGGGGTTCTGGATGTCTTGGGGTACGTTGAGGGAGCCCCTCCCCGAGGGACTCAGATGTCCGAGCTCCCCTCCCAGAATTCCCCTCGCAGTTCTTGTTGGACTCACTCTGACCTTTAGGTGCCCTTGAACCCGCCTCGGAGCTCCTCGGAGCCGACAGACGGGAGAGGAACCTCGAGGGCTAAGAAAGGGTTCAAAATGGATCCGGGCTGGATCACCTGATCCGTTTGTGTCCCGTCCCCCTCTCGGGTGACCTCGCGCCCTCTGTCACCCGCAGTGACCTTCCCTGAGGACCTCCACTGCACCAAGGTCACCATCGTCTCGGAAGAGCAGTGCCGGCGTATCTACCCCGACTCCATCACCGCCAACATGGTGTGCGCGGGCGAGTCCCGCAGCCGGGCCGACTCCTGCCAGGTGGGTCCAAGCTCCGGCCACGGCGGGCAGACACCCCCCCGGCATGAGGAACCCACGAGAACGGGCACAACTCGGTGCAGGCGGTGTCAAAGGGTGGGGAGAGGAGAGAATCTCCTGGGTGGGGGCGTTTCTAGGCCTGAAACGGCCCCAGATTTTGGGGTGATTCTTGGGGCAGACCCCCCCCCACTTCCACGCCAACACCCCCCCCCTCTTCTCTCTCTCTCTCTCCTCCTCAGGGTGACTCCGGGGGACCCCTCATGTGTGACGGGCGGCTCCAGGGTATCGTCTCTTGGGGTCCGGGTGTCTGCGGGGACCCCAAAAAACCGGGCGTCTACGTCAACCTCTGCAAATACACCTGGTGGCTCCAGGACACCATGAGAAGGAACTGAGACCCCGTCCCCCCACGGATGGACCCCCCCACACACACACACACCCCCACACCCCCCCACCCTCCTCCTCCTCCTCCTCCCCGACCAAGGTCCCCGCAGCCGGCCGGTCCGAGCGCAGGGACATGTGCCCTGGGTGGGGTTGGGGGGGTTGGGGTGGGGGGGTCTTGTTGAAAAATGTCCGTGAATAAAGTTTCTGGACGTGGCTTTTAGACGTGGCTTTAACGGGGGGAGGTGGCCTGAGCGGCCCCACGGCTCGTGGGGGGCAGGAGGAGACCCGGCTCCACCATCTTGGGAGGAGACCCCTTGGCCGCATCATGGGGTTGAGTTGGTGACCCCACCATGGGGCTGATCTGAAGGTCCCACCATGGGGCAGACCACTATGGGGCAGACGTGTGACCCCATCACAGACCTGGTGACCTCACCGTGGGGCAGATCTGAAGGTCCCACCATGGGGCAGACATGTGACCCCATCACAGACCTGGTGACCTCAGTGTGGGGCAGAGCTCAAGGCTTCACCATGGGGTAGGCCACCATGGGGCAGATCTGGAGGTCCCACCATGGGGCAGGTCTCAAGGCCCCACCATGGGGTAGACCTGGTGACCCCACCATGGGGCTGATCTGAAGGTCCCACCATGGGGCAGACCACTATGGGGCAGACATGTGACCCCATCACAGTCCTGGTGACCTCACCGTGGGGCAGAGCTGAAGGTCCCACCATGGGGCAGAGCTGGTGACCCCACCCCAGTAGACCTGGTGACCTCAGTGTGGGGCAGAGCTGAAGGCTTCACCATGGGGTAGGCCACCATGGGGTAGACCTGGTGACCCCACCATGGGGCTGATCTGAAGGTCCCACCATGGGGCAGACCACTATGGGGCAGACATGTGACCCCATCACAGACCTGGTGACCTCACCGTGGGGCAGAGCTGACGGCCCCACCATGGGGCAGAGCCGGTGACCCCATCACAGACCTGGTGACCGTGGGGCAGCTCTGAAGGCCCCGCCATGGAGCTGTTGGCTGGTTTGGGGTCACCCCTGGCTCTTCGTGCCACCCCGAGACACACGCACACGCACACACACACGCACACGCACACACACACACGCACACGCGCACACACACGCACACACACACGCACACGCGCACACACGCGCACACACACACACGCGTGCTCTCCAGCTTGGTGTCCCCCCACCACCAAGAACAAGAAGAACCAGGGCCAGACCCTCCTCCTCCTCGGTGCCTCCACCCAGCCCCACCTCCATGGGCCAACGTGTGCCCGGGGGAGACCTTCCCATCCCCAGAGGGGCCAAATTTCCCCCGTGACTCAACGGGAGCAGAAGGGACCAAATTTCCCCACCTGGGGTAACTTGGCAGCAGATCGCGGGCTGTTTCACCGGAAAAAATCACCCTCTGGGGGCCAAATTTTTCAGGATTTTGGGGGGATTTTTCTCCTCCGTGGGGTCATCCCGGTCCCATCTTGGTGGTGCCCGCCCGGCGTCACCGCGGTTTGTCCACGAGGTCGGCGGGCTGTAAAAAAAAAAAAACCCACCCCCCCCTCGGTGTCTTCCCCAGCCCGTGAGGAGAACATGGCGAGGTCAGACGGTCACGTGACATCCCCCACGGCTCAGCCACGCCGGTGGCCTTGCGCAAGGTGTCACCCTCCCTCTTCCGAGGCCCGGCGCGTTGGAGGGCGTGGGCCTCGTCTGGCCGCCGCGGTGGGGAAAGAGGTTTTGGGCCGGGTCCAGATCTCCAGGGAGGTGGAGGAGCCCGCGGTGGCCACCGGTGACTTCCAGGTTGCCACTCAGCGATTCACAGGAAGGTTCAACCCGCTTTCAGCGTCCTCTGAGGGAGGTTTCACCTGGAGGGTCTCGCGGTGGTGGCCATCAGCTGTGGTGGGTTGCCACAGTGGGCTCCAGCACGGGTGACTCCAGGTCCTCCGTCATCCGTGGGGTTGGTCAAGTGTTGGGATCTGATCGATGTGTCCAGGGAGGTTTGGTCAAGGTGTGTGGGAAAGTCCGGTCAGGGTGTTCCTGGAGGTCTGGTCAGGGTGTTCCTGGAGGTCCGGTCAGGGTGTTCCTGGAGGTCCGGTCAGGGTGTTCCTGGAGATTGGGTCAGGGTGTTCCTGGAGGTCTGGTCAATGCATCTGTGGAGATCCGATCAATGTTATGTTGTTCATGGAAATCTGGTCAACGTGTCCATGGAGATCTGGTCAACGTGTCCATGGAGGTCTGGTCAACGTGTCCATGAAGGTCTGGCCAACGTGTCCATGGAGGTCTGGTCAACGTGTCCATGAAGGTCTGGCCAACGTGTCCATGGAGATCTGGTCAACGTGTCCATGAAGGTCTGGCCAACGTGTCCATGAAGGTCTGGCCAACGTGTCCATGAAGGTCTGGTCAACGTGTCCATGGAGGTCTGGTCAACATGTCCATGGAGGTCTGGCCAACGTGTCCATGGAGGTCTGGTCAACATGTCCATGGAGATCTGGCCAACGTGTCCATGAAGGTCTGGCCAACGTGTCCATGGAGATCTGGTCAACGTGTCCATGGAGATCTGGTCAACGTGTCCATGAAGGTCTGGTCAACGTGTCCATGGAGGTCTGGCCAACGTGTCCATGGAGATCTGGTCAACGTGTCCATGGAGGTCTGGTCAACGTGTCCATGAAGGTCTGGTCAACGTGTCCATGGAGGTCTGGTCAACATGTCCATGGAGGTCTGGCCAACGTGTCCATGGAGGTCTGGTCAACATGTCCATGGAGATCTGGCCAACGTGTCCATGAAGGTCTGGTCAACGTGTCCATGAAGGTCTGGTCAACGTGTCCATGGAGGTCTGGTCAACGTGTCCATGAAGGTCTGGTCAACGTGTCCATGGAGGTCTGGTCAACATGTCCATGAAGGTCTGGCCAACGTGTCCATGAAGGTCTGGTCAACGTGTCCATGGAGGTCTGGCCAACGTGTCCATGAAGGTCTGGTCAACGTGTCCATGGAGATCTGGCCAACATGTCCATGGAGGTCTGGTCAACGTGTCCATGGAGATCTGGTCAACGTGTCCATGTAGGTCCGGCCAACGTGTCTCTGGAGATCTGGCCAACGTGTCCATGAAGGTCTGGTCAACGTGTCCATGGAGGTCTGGTCAACGTGTCCATGAAGGTCTGGCCAACGTGTCCATGAAGGTCTGGTCAACGTGTCCATGGAGGTCTGGCCAACGTGTCCATGAAGGTCTGGTCAACGTGTCCATGGAGGTCTGGTCAACGTGTCCATGAAGGTCTGGTCAACGTGTCCATGGAGGTCTGGTCAACATGTCCATGAAGGTCTGGCCAACGTGTCCATGAAGGTCTGGCCAACGTGTCCATGAAGGTCTGGCCAACGTGTCCATGGAGATCTGGCCAACATGTCCATGGAGGTCTGGTCAACGTGTCCATGGAGATCTGGTCAACGTGTCCATGTAGGTCCGGCCAACGTGTCTCTGGAGATCTGGCCAACGTGTCCCCTAGGATCTATCCAGATGTTTCTGAAGCCAAATCCACCAGGACGTCCCAAACACCCCTCTGGAGGTCAGAGGTCAACCCCCGGTACCCGTGGCGGGTTGGTCCTCTCATTGTTGGTCCCTACACAACCAGGCCCTCGGGGTGGGGCCCAGACCTTCGTGGCGGTGTAGGTGCCACAACCGTGTCCGTGGAGGTGAAGCTCAACCACCCCATAGTCCTCCAACCCCCACGGACCCTGGTCCTGCCGGCCGTGAAGACGAGCCACCAGCGGGGAGGGACACCCCACCTTTGGGTCCCTGAGGCCACGTGGGTGTGGGACCCTGGGAGGGGGTGAGGTGGCCACTTGTGACCACGGCAGTGCCACCAGGAACAGCCGGAGCGTAGCCACCGGCTGCTCCTTTGTCACCCGTGTCCCCTGAGGCACCCCGTGTCACCCAGGGCGCTGCCACCCACGGTGCTGCCAGCCCGTGTGTCACCTCAATGCCACCCCCCCCTGCTCCCACCCTGGGGTCACCCAGGGCGCTGCCACCCCCTTGTGTCACCCGGGGTGCTGCCACCCACGGTGCTGCCACCCCGTGTGTCAACCAGGGCCACCTACCACCGCCGTGACACCGTCACCTCTTGTGTCACCCGGAGCTGCCAGGACATTTGGGAGGGGTCAGGGGACAAGGAACTGGGGGGGGGGGGGGGGTGTGACATGACCCCTCCCTGTCACTACAAGCTGGCTGGGGGAGGCGGGGGGGGGGGCCTGGAGGTCCTGGGTGGCCCTGGCAGTGGGTGGCAGGCCCAGGCTGGCTCTGGCTAATTAGGTAATTAGCACTAATTAAGCCACCGAGATGGGAGCTGAGGAACTGGGAGAACCGGTTGGGCCCAGCCCCAGCCCCCAGCGCTGTGTTAACATCACCGCCCCCCCCCCCCCCCCCCATCTCTGGGGGCCCCTCGTGTCCCCGCTTGTGTCCTCGTGTGTCGTGTCCCCCCTCCCTCCCCCCCAGGGCTCCTGGGTCCCCCCCACGTGCCCCTCGTGTCTCCCCATGGTCCCCTGTGTCCCCCCCACCATGTGATCCCCTGTCCCCTCAGGACCCCCCTCCCCATGTCCCTTTGTGTCCCCTTGGGTACCTCACATCACCCCCACCCCACCTCCTGTCACCCCCATGTCCCCTCCCCTGTCCCCGTGTCCCCTCGTGTCCCCCACGTCACCCCCCCCTCACCTCGTGTCACCCCCGTGTCCCCTCACCTGCCCCCCTCTCCCCTCACGTGTCCCCTGTCCCCACCAGGGACCCCCCAATGTCACCTCACGAGGTCCCTCTCCCGGGGGCCCCTCGTGTCCCCAGGGGAACAAGGAACCCTCGTGGCGGGGATCTCTGTGGGACCTTCGTGGCTACAGAGCGGATCCTCGTGGGTGGGATTCCCGTGGACGGGACTTCCACAGGCCCAGACCTCCACGGCTGATGGTGTCTGTAGGGTGGATCCCCAAGGATCGGGATCTCCAAGGACCGGGATAACCAAGGACCAGGATCTCCAAGGACCGAGATCTCCAAGGATCGGGATCTCCAAAGATCGGGATCTCCAAGGATCAGGTTCTCCAAGGACCAGAATAACCAAAGACCAGGATCTCCAAGGATCAAGATCTCCAAGGACCGGGAGCTCCAAGGACTGGGATCTCCAAGGACTGGGATCTCCAAGGACTGGGATCTCCAAGGACCGGGATCTCCAAAGATCGGGATCTCCAAGGACCGAGATCTCCAAAGATCAGGATCCCCAAGGATCGGGTTCTCCAAGGACCGGAATAACCAAGGACCAGGATCTCCAAGGATCAAGATCTCCAAGGACCGGGAGCTCCAAGGATCGGGATCTCCAAGGACCGGGAGCTCCAAGGATCAAGATCTCCAAGGACCGAGATCTCCAAGGACCAGGATCTCCAAAGATCGGGATCCTCAAGGAGCGGGATCTCCAAGGAGCGGGATCTCCAAGGATCAAGATCTCCAAGGATCGAGATCTCCAAGGACCGGGATCTCCAAGGAGCGGGATCCTCAAGGATCAGGATCTCCAAGGATCAAGATGTCCAAGGACCGGGATCACCAAGGACCGGAATCTCCAAGGATCGGGATCCCCAGGGACCGGGATCCCCGTGGGTTTGAACCTCTGCAGACTCCGTGGCCCGGGCTCACCACAGCCTCGCCCTTCCTGAGTGGCCTCTCCGTGGACAGGACGGGATTATCCACGGACCAGATCTCCGTGGGTGGGATCTCTACGGTCCAGATCTCCGTGGTCCGGATTCCCATGGACCAGATCCCCACGGATGGCCTCTCCGTGAACCAACCACGGTGGGCGGGCTCTCCCTGGGTCCCCACGAAGCAGGGTCAGATCTCCATGGGGTGGGCTCTCCACTCGAGTGCGCCGCGGCAGGGAGGTGAGACCTCCACGGGTCACGCCTAACTCCACGAGCCACGTTCGCCAAGGCCACGACCTCTTCGGTGAGGATCTCCCCGAGATCTACGGGGTCAATTTGCTCTTCCAGGAGTTTCACCTCCAGGTTTAGGCCCAAACCCAGCCCCAGGCTTCCTCTTGCCACCAGCAGAGAGCGAGATCAGCATCTCCGAACCGTGATTCATCCCCACCCGGCCTCGCCTCTCATCAGGACTCAGCTCCTGGGCTTCTCCGCCCTTAATTGCTCGTCAGGCTCTTAATTGCCTTGAGCTGCTCCCAGCTTCGTCTCCTCTCCCGGCCCTGCCGACGGGGCCGTTGAAGAGGCACGGAGGTGCCTTCGCCACCACCCCCGAAGCTCCCGCACCCGCGTTCCAGCTCCGGTCCCACCACACGTGGACGTTGGCCGGGCCTTGGTGGCTTTAGAGGATCCATCGGTGCTTAAAAAAAAAAAAAAAAAAAAAAAATTCCTCTCGAGACTTTCCCCGCTGCGGGACGTGCCGGAGCTCGGACAACTTCGAGGGGTGAAGACCCAATCGGTGAAGACGTCTTGAACCACCCGGAAAGAACCAAGCGGGGCTTTGGCGCTCGCTGCTGAGCTCAGCAGGAATTTCGGGCCACCCGCCCCGTCCGCCCGGCGCCTGGCGCGCCTCCCGGCACGCACGCCGAACCCGCCCCGGGAAGGGCCGGGAGACGCCGGGGTCCTCGGTTGTCGCCATCGCCCCGGGGCGGAGTGGTGGTGGGGGAGGTGTGAAGATGTCCCAGGTAACCCTGGGGACGTTGGGTGACACTTGGTGGCCCCCAAGTCACCTTCCCCGGAGCACGGTCCCGCTTTGGAGACCCTCGTCCTGTTGAGCGAGGGAAAAGGAGGTGACACGCCCCTGGGGTTGGGGACAGTGTCCAGCCAGGATGGGGGGGGGACACACACGAGTGACACCCTCATCTCCGGTGTCCCCTTGACTCACCAGAAGCGACTCGCAGGGTTGGCGGCGGGACGGGGCCTCGCCCAGCGCTCACCCACGTCCGCGGTCGTTACTCATCGGCGACGTGCAACCGGCGACGGGTGCCAACGGGAGGAGGCACGTAGGGCCCCAGGGACCTCTGGGAGGGGTTGGGGGGGGCGGCTGTGTCCCCCCCTTTCTCCTCTCCCCCCCCCCCCCCCTTCCCGAACCCTGGAGCCATTTTGGGCAGGGGTGAGGGGGCTGGGTGTCACATTGGAGGTGGGAGAACACCCCCATGGGTGCCCTTGGGATGCGCCGATCCCCCCCCCCGCCCCCTGCCCCTACTGCCTGTGGAAGGTGGGTGGGTGGGTCTGGACGGACAGACGGACAGAGAGAGGGATGGAGGGACAGACGGACAGGGTGGAGACGAGCAGATGGAGGTGAAGGGCGCCATGAGGTGCGAGAGGATCGACCGGCCGGTTGCCGACGGGCGGACGGACAGAGAGAGGAAGGGGTGGACGGATGGACAGAGGGACGAAGGGATGGACGGGGAGGGTGGTGGACGGACAGACGGACGGACAAGCGGCCGGATAAATGGACAGGCAGACAGACTTAGAGTCGGATGGACAGAGGGGAAGGTAGACGGGTGGGGGGGACAGACAGCCGGCCAGACTTACAGACGGGTGGGCACGGAGATAGCAGGTAGGACGGACGGACGGACGGACGGACGGAGAAATACCCAGGCAGTTGCTCGGACAGACGGACAGACAGACGGCTGGGCAGGTGGCCGGGGGGACGGACGGACAGACGGACAGCAAGAGGCACCCCCATTGCATTTCCCAACCCCCAGGAGGGGGGTAGAGACCCCCCAAAACCCCCCATCCTGCCCTGGGAGGGGAAGGAAACCCCCCCCTCCTCTTGACCCCAACAACCTGGGGTGTTGTTTTTTTTTTTTGGGGGGGGGGGGGGGGCCTCCCCCACCCCCGTGTCCGCTGGGAGGGGCGGGTGTTGCCCCTTCGCCGAAGAGCCCGGCGGCGTTTCCTCTGGGACATCAAAGCGGCAACCAGCGGCGCGGCCGGGGAGACACCCACGGGCCACACTCGCCCCGTTGCCTCGTGGACCGGTCGCCCAACCGCTCTTGAGTCACCCCGCCGGAGACACGGCCTACTTTTCACCCCGGCTATAAATATGCCCAAACCACCGGCTCTCGGCTTCCCGCCGCGTCGAGCCGGCCCCGTCCTTCTCCCTCCCGTCGTCGGTGAGTCCGTCCCCGGTGGCCGCGACCACGGATTTTTGCCTCCCGAGGGATGGATGTTGCGGTGGAGGATGGGGTGGGGTGGGTCGTTGGGGCGTGACGCGAGGAAATCGGGGCGCCCCACACACACACACACACACACACACACCCCCGTCCGTCCGTCCATCCATCGGTGGATGTTTCCCACGCGCTCGGCCCACGTGGCGGCTCTGGTTCGGATGGGATCGGTGGGAACGCTCGCCCTTATCCCAGTTTAACTCGGATCTCCCAGTTGGGCAGCGCTGGGAGGACACACAGGGTCCCTTCCTGAGCCGGTGCCGGTGGGTTTGGTGCCACCCAAGGGCGAAACTCAACCACAACCGGGTGGAGAAGAAGGTCCAAGACCACCCCGAGGTCCCACCAAAACCCCACCCGCCCGCCACTCGGTCTCGTCGCCTCCGGCGCGAGGCCGAAGGCCGCCACCGAGGACCTTCCCCGTAGCTCCCACGTGCCGCCGGCCTCAACTTGATCCAGTTTGGTTTCTCTACCCCAGGAATGGCTCGCGATGGCCACGGGACCTTCGGCGTCATCCCCATCTTCATCCTCACCGCCGGATTGTTGCTAACGGCCCCGCCGCCGGCTCGAGCTCAGGGGAAGGGCAACGCCGGCGACGAGCGTAAGTCCAACCGGTGGCCGCGGAGGGAGGACGGGGAGGTGGCGGGGGGGTTCCCTGGTCTCCAACGGGAACGGGGACGGGATGAGGAGATGCCTTCTCTTGGCTCGTGGGAATCTTGCCGACGGGGAAGGTTTGGGCAAGGCCCTAACCATTTCGAAACCTGTTTGGGTTTCGAGCTGAGGGAAAACAACCCCCCTTGAGGTGGAGAAACGGCCCCAAAAGAGCGGCGGAGGAAAATTCCCGCCTCCCGTCAGAGGCGCTGGGATCTCCGGGGTGACCGTTTCCCACCCTCTGGGTGGGTTTTTTTTTTTTACGGGCCAAAAGGAGACAAAAAGAGTCGCCCGGGGTGAGGGAAAGAGAGACTGAACCCCGGCGGGATCCGTTGTTCCGGCCTCCAGGTTGATGCTTTGCCAAAGGAGATGCCCAACGGATGGGTGGCAAGCGGTGGCCCGTGATTGGGTGCCAACACCTCGGATCTGTGCTGATCTGGGGGTTTCTTAACCCAAATCTGCATCCCCAGAGCCAAAACCCAAACGCCTGGGTCCTGCGGAGAAGGAACCAGCTCCGTGACTGGAATTTGCCTCGTGACCGTCCAAGAATTTTTTTTTTGGGGGGGTGGAGAGGAAGGGAGGGGCAGGTTTATCGTTTAGGAGGGAGCCACCACCATCTTGGTTGGCCAACGCGGCCTCTGGGAAGCCAAGGGACGGATTCTACCCCGGGGGCAGGATCCGCCATCTCGCGTCGCCGTTGATTGGCCTTTGAGGACGGAAATCCCTCCTCCTCGGGGAGCTCGGGGAAGCCGCTGAGATGCCTCCAAGGAGCTCGGTGGAATCTAAACCCACCGGTTGGTCTCTAGAGGACGAGTCTCAGGAATGACCAGGATGATCCAATGAGCATTTGAGGGAGGACGGTTCCCACCCTCCGACTTTGGCAGCGTTGCCGGGACCGGATAGGGGCGAGTGCCAGGTGGCTTGAAACTGGGGCGTCTCCCATTGCCACCCGTCCCACCAGTACAAACCAGTCCCGCTGGTAAATTCCGATGTCCCAACCTTTGGCGGAAAGGCAGATACCGCGGACCGGAGGCACCTCGCAGGAGCTTGGGACCGATACGGGGCCGTCAGCACGCGGAGATGAAAGTCGCGAATTCTCCCCCAAAATAACCCCAAAATAGGGGGCGGGGGGGGATGTCCCAGACCACGGCGTGGAGGACAACCTCAAAGAACAAGGACTTGATATCTCCCACTTGAAAGTCACGTTTTTAGGGGTGGGAGGGAGCTCTTTTTTTTTTTTTTTGGAAAAAAAACACCTTTTTTTGGACCTTAATTATTTATTTTTTTAAAAAACTCGGCTCCTTCCCACTTGGACACAGCCTCAGGAAGTCTTCTCCAGTGGCCGTGGCTGACACTTGAGGTTCCCAAAGGGCTTTGCTGTAGATGGAGGCCAGGAGAGACACAGGAGCATGTCACAAGGGCTTCGGAATCCCGCTGGGTGGCCACCCAAGTGGACGTTAAGATGGTGGCGGCCTCAAGAGGGTGGTGGCCTCAAGATGGTGGTGGCCTCGAGATGGTCACGGCCTTGAGATGGTGGCGGCCTCAAGAGGGTGGTGGCGTCAAGATGGTGGTGGCCTCGAGATGGTCGCGGCCTTGAGGTGGTCACGGCCTCGAGATGGGCACGGCATCAAGATGGTGGTGGCCTCAAGATGGTCACGGCCTTGAGATGGTGGTGGCCTCAAGAGGGTGGTGGCCTCAAGATGGTGGTGGCATTGATATGGTCACAGCTTCAAGATGGTGGCGGCCTCGAGATGGTCACGGCCTTGAGGTGGTCAGGGCCTCAAGATGGTCACAGCCTCAAGATGGTGGTGGCCTTGAGGTGGTCACGGCCTCAAGAAGGTGGTGGCCTCAAGACGGTGGTGGCCTCGAGATGGTCACAGCCTCAAGATGGCGGTGGCCTCAAGAAGGTGGTGGCCTCGAGATGGTCACGGCTTCGAGATGGTCATGGCCTCGAGATGGTGGTGACGTCAAGATGGTGGCCCTACAAATATTCCTCATAAATCTCCTGATGAGGGGAGGGGCACTTCAGCTCATAGGCTCTTGGCGTTGATTGGCAGGGTTGAAGGGGGGGGGTGTTGCCTCTCCGGATGGTCCCTTCCTCTCTCCGAGGATCATCAACGTTGGGAACCTCCAGAAACCTGGAAGTTTGGGAGACGCCTCCAGAAATTTGAAATGTTGGGAGACGCCTCCAGAGATTTGGAAGTTTGGGAGATGCCTCCAGAGATTTGGAAGTTTGGGAGATGCCTCCAAAAACTTGGAAGTTTGGGAGATGCCTCCAGAGATTTGAAAGTTTGGGAGACGCCTCCAGAAATCTGGAAGTTTGGGAGATGCCTCCAGAAGTCTGGAAGTTTGGGAGATGCCTCCAAAAACTTGGAAGTTTGGGAGATGCCTCCAGAGATTTGAAAGTTTGGGAGATGCCTCCAAAAATTTGAAATATTGGGAGACGCCTCCAGAGATTTGAAAGTTTGGGAGATGCCTCCAGAAATCTGGAAGTTTGGGAGATGCCTCCAGAGATTTGGAAGTTTGGGAGATGCCTCCAAAAACTTGGAAGTTTGGGAGATGCCTCCAGAAATCTGGAAGTTTGGGAGATGCCTCCAAAAATTTGGAAGTTTGGGAGACGCCTCCAGAAATCTGGAAGTTCAGGAGACGCCTCCAGAAGCGTGTTGAGACCTTTCCTTCTACAAAATAACCAAAGACCCGCCCCCAAACCCAGCCAATGAGCTTCTTCTCAATCAACCTGCCGGGACCACGACGTCTCGGTTCCAGAGCGACGCACGGCCCCACGTGGCTGAACTTCTCGTTTCTCCCCGCGTCGGATCTTCTCCTCCCCTGGCCCCGACCTGGGGAGTCCTGGGGCCATGAGGCATCCGGGAGGAATTTTTTTAATTTTTTTTTTTTTTTTTTTGGTTTGTTTTGAGCTGGTCCTACAGGATTTGTCAGCGAGGACGAAGAAATCGGCTCTTTTAGAGATGCGTCACCTCCCTTCCCGAGTCCGATCTGGGGTTGGGAGGAACCTCCGGGGTGGAACCGATGCCCCTCCCAGAAGCACGCGGGTGAAACCGAAGGAGATAAGTGGCCCCTGGTGACTTCCTGATAGGCCGGGTGATTTCCAAGGACAGCTCATTGGCTCGATAGACCGGTCCTGGGCGGGGCGGAGACACGGCGGTGGGGTCTCCTTGGGGGACCCGGTGACGTCACGGGGTTGTGGAGGCCGGAAAATGGCCGCGGGAGGGGAGAGGACGTCGAGGGGTGAGTCAAGGTTTGTTACACGTGGTTGGGTGTCGGCTCGTCCCCAAATCATCTCAACAACAACAAAAAAACAAAAAAAAAAACAAACAAACAAAAAAAAGAGTCCAGGAGGTTGATAGTTGGTAAATTTAAAAAAAAATTTAAAAATTAAAAAAAAATTTGTAGGTTTTAAAGGTGATTTTTGAGTGTTCTGGTGGGAGATTAAGAAAAATAGAGACTTTTGCCTTTTCTCTGCCAATTCACCGCGTGAAAACCTGATTTCGTGCAAATTTTTTGCCGCATTTTCAACCAAAAATAGAGCCCAGGAGGCTGATAGTTGGTAAATTTAAAAAAAAAATAAAAATAAAATAAATTTTTAGGTTTTAAAGGTGATTTGGGGCGTTCTGATGGGAGTTTGAGAAAAAAATAGAGATTTTTCCCTTTTCTCCCCCAATTCACTTTTTCGAAACCTCGGGGTTTTTTGCAATTTTTTGCCGCATTTTCAACCAAAAAATGAGCCCGGGAAGTTGATCGGTAATTCAGTAAATTAAAAAAAAAAAATTATTTTTAGGTTTTAAAGATGATTTTGGGTGTTCTGATGGGAGTTTGAGAAAAAAATAGAGACTTTTCCCTTTTCTCCTCCAATTCACCTTTTCAAATCCTCGGGTTTTGCAATTTTTTGCCGCATTTTCAACAAAAAAAAAAAAAAAAGAGCTCAGGAGGCTGATAGTTGGTAATTTTATTTATTTTTTAATATTATTTTTAGGTTTTAAAGATGATTTTGGGCGTTCTGATGGGAATTTAAGGAAAAGAGAGACATTTCCCTTTTCTCCGCCAATTCACCTTTCAAATCCTCAGTTTTTGCAAATTTTTGCTGCGTTTTCAACAAAAACAACAAAAAAGAGCCCAGGAAGCTGATAGTTGGTAAAATTTTTTTTTTTAAAAATATATATTTTTAGGTTTTTAAAGGTGATTTGGAGCGTTCTGATGGGAGTTCATGAAAAATAGAGACTTTTCCCTTTTCTCTGCCAATTCTTTTCAAAACCTTGGGGTTTTTTTTTTTTTTTTGCAACTTTTTGGCTGCGCTTTCAGCAAAAAATAATCCCAGCAGGCTGATTGGTGACTCAGTAAATTAAAAAAAAAAAAAACAAAAAAACACCCCCGGTAAATTTAAAAAAAAAAAAAAAAAAAGATTTTTAGGTTTTTAAAGATGATTTGGAGCGTTCTGATGGGAATTTAAAAACAATAAAGGCTTTTCCCTTTTCTCTGCCCCGTTCACCTTTTCGAAACCTCGCGTTTCGCCGCCTTTTCAACCCAAAACGGACGATTTTTTTGGAGGGAAAAATTCGTGGTCTCCGCCCACGCCCGACGCTGACCGTGTCCTTGGGCGTTTTGTCTTCCAGTGCCGGAGGAGGACGAGTCCCGAATCATCGGTGGGCGACCCTGCACCATCAACCAAAGACCTTTCCAAGTTGCCCTCCTCAAGAGGGGTCAAATCCTCTGCGGCGGAAGCTTGATAGATGCCCAATGGGTCTTGACCGCCGCCCACTGCCGACAACCAATCAGGTAAGGTGAGGCCACGCTCATATTTTTGGGGCCAACTCCCCAGGTTGGGCCAACGGCCACGTCGCTTTAATTCCACGGAGAAGCAACAACGACGGGGTCTTGACCATCTTGATGGGTGACTCTTGAGGTCAAGAGGGGTTTTTTGGGTTTGTTTTTTTTTTTTTTTGGTGGTTCCCTCTCAAGGGACCAATCCTGATGTCTCAACCTTCTCCTCACCCCGCCCCTCCCTCCCTCCCTCCTCCTCCTCCCCGGTCAGGGACCTCAGGGTGTTGATCGGGACCGACACGTTACGGGAGGGGATGGGACAAGTGAGGTCGATTTCGAAGCTCCAGGTCCACCCGGCCTACAACCCCCACAAAAACGACAACGACTTCATGCTCCTGAGGTTGAACAAACCCGTTCGGTTCAGCGGCAACGTCAAGAAGATCCGATTAGCCACCAGGTGTCCCACGGAAGGGCTGAGCTGTAGCGTCTCGGGTTGGGGCACCACCAGGTCCCCTGGAGGTACCGGACAGGGCGGTGGAGGAGGTGGGATGAATGGGAGGCGACTAGCGGGCGGGGTGACGGCTCGCCACGGTGGCCCACGTGGCCTTCGGGGTCATCGAGGCGAAGGGCTTCCACGGTGTCACCTTAACTCCGCCCAGCAGTTGGGTTTTTCTCTTGGGGGTCGGGTTTTCTTGGCGTTGAGCTCTACTGGAGGCGTCTTCATTGTCCACGTCCCAAAGAACCCCACGGGAAGTGGAACGAGCTCTCTGGGGGTTTGGGTTTTTTCTCAGCGTTTTTTTCTCCCCACAACCACCCCCCCCCCAAAAAAAAAAATTTTGTTTTTCAGCAAAACTACCCCAAAAACTACAGTGTGCCGCCATCCAAACCTTCGGGAGGAACAAGTGCGCCAGAGCGTACGGGTCGGCCATCACCCCCAACATGTTCTGCGCCGGCGTCCCCCAGGGGGGGATCGATTCTTGTCAGGTAAAATGGTGGTCGGGGGGCGGGACGTGTCACTTGAGCCCCCTCCCGGTTGGTTGATGGGGAAGGGAGGGGTGTGGGCGTGGCGCTGAGGTCAAGGTCGGGGTGAAAATGAGGCCGTCGGGTTGAGTCAAGATGAGGTGGAAAGGCGGCGGCACGTGGTCAGGGCAGAGGAAGGTTTGGGGTTCCGCCAGCTTGAGGCACGGAGATGGGGGTGGGCCACAAGACGTGGGTGGGTCCGTGGAAGGTTTGGGGTCCCACCAGTGACCTTCTTCTTGAGCCACGGACCCGGGTCACAACACATGGCCAGGTCCACGGAAATTCTGGGGTCCCCCCCACCAACTTTCTTGGGCCACGGACCTGGACCATGACACGTGACTGGGTCCACGGAAATTTTGGGGTCCCACCACCAGCCTTCTTGAGCCACAGGGCTGGGCAAAGACACGTGACCAGGTCAACGGAAATTCTGGGGTCCCACCACCAACTTTCTTGGGCCACGGATCCGGGTCATGACACGTGACCAGGCCCACACATGTTTTGGGGTCCCACCACCAACCTTCTTTGGCCACGGGGCTGGGCAAAGACACGTGACCAGGTCAACGGAAATTCTGGGGTCCCACCACCAACTTTCTTGGGCCACGGATCCGGGTCATGACACGTGACCAGGCCCACACATGTTTTGGGGTCCCACCACCAACCTTCTTTGGCCACGGGGCTGGGCAAAGACACGTGACCAGGTCAACGGAAATTCTGGGGTCCCACCACCAACTTTCTTGGGCCACGGACCCGGGTCATGACCCGTGACCGGGTCCACGCAAATTTCGGGGTCCCACCACCAACCTTCTTGAGCCACGGATCCAAGCCATGACACGTGACCAGGCCCACACATATTTTGTGGTCCCACCACCAATTTTCTTGGGCCACGGACCCGAGTCATGACACGTGACTGGGTCCACGCAAATTTTGGGGTCCCACCACCAACTTTCTTGGGCCACGGACATGGGTCATGACACGTGACCAGGCCCACACATATTTTGTGGTCCCACCACCAATTTTCTATAGCCACGGACCCGAGTCATGACCCATGACCGGGCCCACTCAAATTTTGGGGTCCCCCCACCAACTTTCTTGAGCCACGTACCTGGGCCATGACACATGACTGGGTCCACGGAAATTTTGGCGTCCCACCACCAACTTTCTTGGGCCACGGACATGGGTCATGACACATGACCAGGCCCACACAAGTTTTGTGGTCCCACCATCAATTTTCTTGAGCCACGGATGCGGGTCATGACACGTGACAAGGCCCACACATATTTTGTGGTCCCACCACCAACTTTCTTGAGCCACGGACGCGGGTCATGACCCATGACCGGGCCCACACATATTTTGGGGTCCCACCACCAACTTTCTTGGGCCACGGACATGGGTCATGACACGTGACCAGGCCCACACATATTTTGTGGTCCCACCACCAATTTTCTATAGCCACGGACCCGAGTCATGACCCATGACCGGGCCCACGCAAATTTTGGGGTCCCACCACCAACTTTCTTGAGCCACGTACCTGGACCATGACACATGACTGGGTCCACGGAAATTTTGGGGTCCCACCACCAACTTTCTTGGGCCATGGACATGGGTCATGACACATGACCAGGCCCACACAAGTTTTGGGGTCCCACCATCAATTTTCTTGAGCCACAGATGCGGGTCATGACACATGACCGGGTCCACGCAAATTTTGGGGTCCCACCACCAACCTTCTTGAGCCACGGATCCAAGTCATGACACGTGACAAGGCCCACACATATTTTGTGGTCCCACCACCAACTTTCTTGAGCCACGGACGGGGGTCATGACCCATGACCGGGCCCACACATATTTTGGGGTCCCACCACCAACTTTCTTGGGCCACGGACCCGAGTCATGACCCATGACCGGGCCCACGCAAATTTCGGGGTCCCACCACCAACCTTCTTGATCCACGGACCTGTGCCACATGACCGCGTCCACCCGATGTCTCTGTGTGTGTGTGTGTGTGTGTGTGTGTGTGTGTGTGTGTCCCACCCCGTGACACCCACCCACCCTTTTTTTCCACCCTTCGCCCTGTCCCCACCCAGGGTGACTCCGGGGGCCCACTGGTGTGCAACGGGGTGCTGCAGGGCGTGGTCTCGTGGGGCATGGCCGTGTGCGGGCGTCGAGGACAACCCGGCGTCTACTCCAACGTCTGCCGGGCCGTGCCCTGGATCAGGAAATGGATCGGGAACCAATGAGATCCCGCCCCGCCCACCCACCCACCCACCCCCTCACCACCGAGGGGCGTCACGCCCCCCTTTTTTTTTTTTCTTTTTTTTTTTTTTTTTTTTTTTTTCGGGGTGGGGGAGGTGGGAGGAATGACAGATTTCCCAGAATGCACTTGGGAAACGGGGAGGGGGTTTTGGGGTGAAAAAATAAAGGAAAAGGTGTGAAATCCGCACGACGGTGTCGTGGAAAAGGAGGGGGGGGGGGGGAGATGGGGGGGTCGGGGGGACCCCGGGTTATTGGGGGGGGGGTGTGGGGGCACCACCAGCATCACTAGGGCTTGTCCCACTGGGAGGGGGTGACTGGGATTGGGGGCAGGGGGAATTGGGGGGTAACTGGGAGCGCTGGGGAGAGGGGACTGGGAATTGGGGGGGTTAACTGGGATTGGGGGCAGGGGGAATTGGGGGGAACTGGGAGTACTGGGGAGAGGGGACTGGGAACGAGGGGGTTAACTGGGATTGGGGGCAGGGGGAATTGGGGGTAACTGGGAGCAGTGGGGAGGGGGGACTGGGAATTGGGGGGGTTAACTGGGATTGGGGGGGCAGGGGGAATTGGGGGGTAACTGGGAGTACTGGGGAGAGGGGACTGGGAACGAGGGGGTTAACTGGGATTGGGGGCAGGGGGAATTGGGGGTAACTGGGAGCAGTGGGGAGAGGGGACTGGGAATTGGGGGGGTTAACTAGGATTGGGGGCAGAGGGAATTGGGGGGAACTGGGAGCGCTGGGGAGAGGGGACTGGGAATGGGGGGGTTAACTGGGATTGGGGGCAGGGGGAATTGGGGGGAACTGGGAGTACTGGGGAGAGGAGACTGGGAATGAGGGGGTTAACTGGGATTGGGGCAGGGGGAATTGGGGGTAACTGGGAGTACTGGGGAGAGGGGACTGGGAATTGGGGGTAACTGGGAGCGCTGGGGAGAGGGGACTGGGAATTGGGGGGGTTAACTGGGATTGGGGGGCAGGGGGAATTGGGGGGAACTGGGAGCGCTGGGGAGAGGGGACTGGGAATTGGGGGGGGTTAACTGGGATTGGGGGCAGGGGGAATTGGGGGTAACTGGGAGTACTGGGGAGAGGGGACTGGGAATTGGGGGTAACTGGGAGCGCTGGGGAGAGGGGACTGGGAATTGGGGGGGTTAACTGGGATTGGGGGCAGGGGGAATTGGGGGGTAACTGGGAGTACTGGGGAGAGGGGACTGGGAATTGGGGGGGTTAACTGGGATTGGGAGCGGGGGGAACTGGGGGCACTGGGAGCACTGGGGAGAGTGGGAATTGGGAGGTAACTGGGATTGGAGGGGGCAGTGGGAATGGGGGGGGACTGGGTGCACTGGGAATTGGGGTTAACTGGGATTGTGGGGGCAGGGGGAATTGGGGGTAACTGGGAGCAGTGGGGAGAGGGGACTGGGAATTGGGGGGGTTAACTGGGATTGGGAGGGGCAGTGGGAATTGGGGGCACTGGGAGAACTGGGGAGAGCGGGAATTGGGGGTGTAACTTGTGTTGGGACTGGGGGGACTGGGAAGAGTGGGAATTGGGGGGGGTAACTGGAATTAGTGGGCAGTGGGAATTGGGGGTAACTGGGAGCGCTGGGGAGAGGGGACTGGGAATTGGGGGGCTTAACTGGGATTGGGGGGCAGTGAGAACTGGGGGTAACTGGTAGCACTGGGGAGAGGGGACTGGGAATGAGGGGGTTAACTGGGATGGGGGGGCAGTGGGCATTGGAGGTAACTGGGATTGGGGGCTGGGAGAATTGGTGGTAACTGGGAGCACGGGGCAGAGGAGACTGGGAATTGGTGGGGTTAACTGGGATTGGGGGGCAGTGAGAACTGGGAGCACTGGGGAGAGGGGACTGGGAATTGGGGGGGTTAACTGGGATTGGGGGGGCAGTGGGAATTGGGTGTAACTGGGATTGGGAGCTGGGGGAACTGGGAGCACTGGGGAGAGCGGGAATGGGGGGGGGGGGGGGGGCACCAACCCTTTAATGAGCGACGCGGATCGATTTCCCTCATTAGCGTTAACGAGAAACACAGCCCCGCCCCCCAATTGGGCCAATGGTTTCTCCCTCCCCCCCCCATCCTCGCGTCGGGGACTAATTAACAAAACTAATTAACGGCGATAATTAATCCGCCGCCAAATCCAGCGCTGGGAACTTTTTTTTTTTTTTTTCCTCTCCCAAACTCTCGAGGCAGCTTCGTGGGTCACAGGGGGCCCCCGCCCTAATTAATTACCTCATTAATTAACGAAGGGATTAATTGCAGGCGTCAGGGAGCGGAGGCGGAGTTAATTAGGAGCCAAGGTCACCCACAAAAAGGGGGGGGGGACACACGGTGACACCGGGAGCTCCGTGGGGACCCTGAGGGGGGGGGGGGGGGGGGGGGGAAGCTCATTAAGGCTAATTAAGGGGGTTAATTAGTCGAAGGCCCCTGGGGTGTTTGTCCCCCACGGGTGACACGCCCCGCCCCTTGTCCCCACCCCTGTCCCTCAACTGCAGCTGCCCCTGGGGCCGGGGGGGGGCCCTTAGCTCCGCCCACCCCCCCCCAATTTGGGGTCCCTTTAACCCCGCCCCCCACCATATTTGGGGTCCCCTTTCGCCCCGCCCTTTAACCCCGCCCACCCCCAATTTGGGGTCCCCTTCGCCTCCCCTTGATGTTCCCCTAAACTCTCCCCCCCCCCCCCTCCCGGTGTGGGTGGGGCTCATTAATTATTTGGCGCCAATTGGGCTCCGCCCACTCGCGGAGGTGGAAGGGGCCTCCAGGAGGGGTAGCCCCGCCCCCTGCCCCCCCCCTTACTGAGCCGCAAAGGATTGTGGGTCTCCTGGGGTTGGCAAGTGGGCCCTGGGGGGTTTGGCCCCCGTGTAGAGGGTGAGGATGGCACTGGGAAGGCACTGGGATGTACTGGGAGGGCACTGGAAGGCACTGGGATGTACTGGGAGGGCACTGGAAGGCACTGGGGTGCACTGGGAGGGCACTGGGAAGGACTGGGAGGGCACTGGAAGGCACTGGGGTGCACTGGGAGGGCACTGGGAAGGACTGGGAGGTACTGGGAAGGGCACGGGGAAGGACTGGGAGGCACTGGGATCAACTAGGAGGGCACTGGGAAGGATTGAGAGGCACTGGGAGACACTGGAAAGCACTGGGAGGGCACTGGGAAGGACTGGGAGAGCACTGGAAAGGATTGAGAGGGCACTGGGAGGGACTGGGAGGCACTGGGAGGGACTAGAAGGGCACTGAGAAGGATTGAGAGGGCACTGGGAAGAACTGGGAGGCACTGGGAGGGACTAGAAGGGCACTGGGATCAACTGGGAGGGCACTGAGAAGGACTGGGAGGGCACTGGGAAGAACTGGGAGGCACTGGGAGGGACTAGAAGGGCACTGGGATCAACTGGGAGGGCACTGGGATCAACTGGGAGGGCACTGGGAAGGACTGGGAGGGCACTGGGAAGCACCGAGAAGGGCACTGGGAAGGACTGTGAGGGCACTGGGAGGGACTGGGAAAGCACTGGGATGAACTGGGAGGCACTGAGAAGGGCACTGGGAAGGACTGGGATGGCACTGGGGTGAACTGGGAAGAGCACTGGGAGGGCACTGGGAAGAACAGGAAGGTCCTGATAGGTATTGGGGTGAACTGGGAGGTATGGGGATGAACTGGGCAGAACTGGGAGGTGCTCAGATGTACTGGGACACTCTGGGGAGCACTGGGAAGCACTGGGGCAAACTGGGAGACACTGGGTAACACTGAGGCACTGGGATTTCCTGGCCAATGCTGGGAAGCACTGGTGTATACTGGGATGCTCTGGAAGACAATGAGACATACTGGGTTGTACTGGGAAGCACTGGGACATGCTGGGAGGCACAAGGGTGCAGTGGGAGGCACTGGGAGGACACAGGAAGAACTGGGTGGAACTGGGAAGTCCCAGCTGGCACTGGGTTGAACTGGGAGGCACTGGGAGGCCCCACGAGGCCTGAGGAGGTACTGGGAGGTACTGGGAGTCCTTAGAAGGCACTGGGAGGCACTGGGATGCTGCAGGAAGTCCCTGGAGGTACTGGGAGGCACTGGGAGGTCTCAGAGAGTTACTGGGAGGTATTGGGCTGCCCAGGAGACTGCAGGACATACTGGGAAGGCACTGGGAGGTACTGGGAAGCACTGGGATACCTCAGATTGCGCTGGGATGCACTGGGAGGTACTGGGCTACCCCAGGAGATGCTGGGAAGATCCAGGAGGCACTGGGAGGTACTGGGATTCACTGGGATGCCTCAGATGGCACTGGGATGCCTCAGATGGCACTGGGATGCCCTGAGAAGGAACTGGGAGGAACTGGGAGGCCCTGGGAAGCTCTGGGATGCACTGGGAGGTACTGGGCTACCTCAGGAGATGCTGGGAAGCTCCAGGGGCCACTGGGAGGTACTGGGATTCACTGGGATGCCTCAGATGGCACTGGGATGCCCTGAGAAGGCCCTGGGAGGAACTGGGAGGCCCTGGGATGCACTGGGAGGTACTGGGCTACCCCAGGAGATGCTGGGAAGCTCCAGGGGCCACTGGGAGGTACTGGGATTCACTGGGATGCCCCGAGAAGGCCCTGGGAGGCACTGGGATGCACTGGGAGGTACTGGGCTACCCCAGGAGATGCTGGGAAGCTCCAGGGGCCACTGGGAGGTACTGGAATTCACTGGGATGCCCTGAGAAGGCCCTGGGAGGCCCTCGGAAGCACTGGGAGGTACTGGGAGGCCTTGAGAGGCACTGGGAGGCACTGGAAGGTACTGGGCTACCCCAGGAGATGCTGGGAAGTTCCAGGAGCCACTGGGAGGTACTGGGATTCACTGGGATGCCTCAGATGGCACTGGGAAGCACTGGGAGGCACTGGATTACCGCAGCATATGCTGGGAAGCTCCAGGGGCCACTGGGAGGTACTGGGATTCACTGGGATGCCTCAGATGGCACTGGGATGCCCTGAGAAGGCCCTGGGAGGAACTGGGAGGCCCTGGGAGGCACTGGGGTGCACTGGGAGGCACTGGGAGGCACTGGATTACCCCAGGAGATGCTGGGAAGTTCCCGGAGCCACTGGGAGGTACTGGGATTCACTGGGATGCCTCAGATGGCACTGGGATGCCCTGAGAAGGCCCTGGGAGGAACTGGGAGGCCCTGGGATGCACTGGGAGGTACTGGGCTACCCCAGGAGATGCTGGGAAGCTCCAGGGGCCACTGGGAGGTACTGGGATTCACTGGGATGCCTCAGATGGCACTGGGATGCCCTGAGAAGGAACTGGGAGGAACTGGGAGGCCCTGGGAGGCACTGGGGTGCACTGGGAGGCACTGGGAGGCACTGGATTACCCCAGGAAATGCTGGGAAGTTCCCGGAGCCACTGGGAGGTACTGGGATTCACTGGGATGCCTCAGATGGCACTGGGATGCCCTGAGAAGGCCCTGGGAGGAACTGGGAGGCCCTGGGATGCACTGGGAGGTACTGGGCTACCCCAGGAGATGCTGGGAAGCTCCAGGGGCCACTGGGAGGTACTGGGATTCACTGGGATGCCTCAGATGGCACTGGGATGCCCTGAGAAGGAACTGGGAGGCCCTGGGATGCACTGGGAGGTACTGGGCTACCCCAGGAGATGCTGGGAAGCTCCAGGGGCCACTGGAATTCACTGGGATGCCCTGAGAAGGCCCTGGGAGGCCCTGGGAGGCACTGGGATGCACTGGTTGGCACCTGCGCCGCCCTGGGCCAGGGTGTGGCGGGAGGGTGAGACCGCCCCGACCGGCCCCGCTCCCTCCTGGGGTGGCCCCAGCCCAGGCGGGGCCCGACGGGGATTTAAGGGGCTGGGCCCAGCACCCCGCCAGCCTCCTCTTCCTCCCGCCACCATGGAGCGCCTCCTGCCGCTGCTGCTCCTGGCCGCTGGTGAGGGCGCTGGGAGGGCACTGGGGGGCACTGGGAGGGTGCTGGGGGGCGCTAGGGAGCGCTGGGAGGGCACTGGGGGGCACTGGGAGGGTGCTGGGGGGCACTGGGAGGGTGCTGGGGGGCGCTAGGGAGCGCTGTGAGGGCACTGGGGGGCACTGGGAGGGTGCTGGGGGGCGCTAGGGAGCGCTGGGAGGGCACTGGGGGGCACTGGGAGGGTGCTGGGGGGCGCTAGGGAGCGCTGGGAGGGCACTGGGGGGCACTGGGAGGGTGCTGGGGGGCGCTAGGGAGCGCTGGGAGGGTGCTGGGGGGCGCTAGGGAGCGCTGGGAGGGCACTGGGGGGCACTGGGAGGGCACTGGGGGGCACTGGGAGGGTGCTGGAGGGCACTAGGGAGCGCTGGGAGGGCACTGGGGGGCACTGGGAGGGTGCTGGGGGGCGCTAGGGAGCGCTGGGAGGGCACTGGGGGGCACTGGGAGGGTGCTGGGGGGCGCTAGGGAGCGCTGGGAGGGCACTGGGGGGCACTGGGAGGGTGCTGGGGGGCGCTAGGGAGCGCTGGGAGGGCACTGGGGGGCACTGGGAGGGTGCTGGAGGGCACTAGGGAGCGCTGGGAGGGCACTGGGGGGCACTGGGAGGGTGCTGGGAGGCGCTAGGGAGCGCTGGGAGGGCACTGGGGGGCACTGGGAGGGCACTGGGGGGCACTGGGAGGGTGCTGGAGGGCACTAGGGAGCGCTGGGAGGGCACTGGGGGAGCACTGGGGGGCACTAGGAGGGTGCTGAAGAGCACTAGAGGGTGATGGAGGAGAGTGGGGGGCGCTGGGAGGGCGCTGGGGAGCGCTGGGAGGGCACTAGGGAGCGCTGGGAAGGCACTGGGGGGCACTGGCAGGGTGCTGGAGGGCACTAGGGAGCGCTGGGAAGGCACTGGGGGGCACTGGGGGGCACTGGCAGGGTGCTGGAGGGCACTAGGGAGCGCTGGGGGGCACTGGGAGGGCACTGTGGGGCACTGGGAGGGTGCTGAGGAGCACTAGATGGTGATGGGGGGGGACTGGGGGGCACTGGGGGCATTAGGGAGTGCTGGGAGGGCACTGGGGGCCACTGGGAGGGTGCTGGGGGCTGCTGGGAGGGTGCTGGGGGACTCTAGGGAGTGGTGGGGGGCACTGGGAGAGCACTGGGGGGCACTGGGAGGGTGCTAGGGAGCACTAGAGGGTGATGGGGGGGACTGGGGGTCACTGGGAGGCACTGGGAGGGCACTGGGGGGTTGCTAGGGAGTGCTGGGGGGCACTGGGAGGGCACTGGAGGGCACTGGGGAGCACTAGAGGGTGACAGGAGGGAACTGGGGGGCACTGGGAGGGTGCTGAGGAGCACTGGGGGGGAACTGGGAGGCACTGGGAGGGCACAGAGGAGCGCTAGGGGTTGATGGGAGGATGCTGGAGGGCACTGGGAGGCACTGGGAGTGAAGTGGGGGGCACTGGGAGGCAAATAGAAAGCACTAGATGGTGTTGGGGGGGGCACTGGGGAGCACTGGGAGGGCACTGGGAGTGAAGTGGGGGGCACTGGGAGAGAGCTAGGAAGCAGTAGAGGGTGCTGGGTGGGCACTGGGAGGACACTGGGGGACACTGGGAGGGAGGAGGGAGAGAGTGGAAGGTACTGGGAGAACACTGGGAGGCCCCAGGAGGCCCTGAGAGGGCACTGGGGAGTACTGGGAAGGAGCTGGAGGTGAACTGGGGACACTGGGAGGCAGTGGGAGTGTACTGGTGTGGGTAAGAGGGAAAAGAGAAGGTACTGGGGGGGCACTGGGGAGCACTGGGAGCACTGGTGGAGTGTAGAAGGGAATGAGGAGGGTAATGGAGGGCACTGGGACGGTACTGGGAAGGAGTTGGAGGGGAACTGGGGGCACTGGGAACACACTGGTGGCACGTGGGAAGCACTGGGTGGCACCTGGGAAACACTGAGGTGTACTGGGAGGGAACTGGAAGGTGCTGGCAGGGTACTGGGGGGGAACTAGGGGCACTGGGAGGTGCTGGGAGGGAACTGGAGGCTACTGGGAAGACTGAGGAGGCAGCGGGAGGAAATGGGGTGACGCAGAGTGGCACTGGGAGGCACTGGGAGGCACTGGGGGCCACGAAGGGGGAACGAGGTGGTGTTGGGCAAGAACTGGGAGGCACTGGGAGACACTGGTAGGCAGTGGGTGGGAAGCGATAGGTCACTGGGGATACTGGGAGGGAAACGGAGAGCTGGGAGGACACGGGGGTGAAATGGGGAAATGTTGGGTGGCCCAGGAGGGAACTGGGAGGCACTGGGAGACACTGGGAAGCAGTGGGTGGGAAGCTGTAGGTCACTGGGGATACTGGGAGGAGACGGGGGTGACATGGGGAGACGTCGTGTGGCCACGGGGATCCCTAAGAGGGAACTGGGAGGAACTGGGTGGCACTGCCTGGCACTGGGAGGCACTGGGAGGGCACTGGGAGGCACTGGGAGACAGTGAGAGGCAGTGGGTGGGAAGTCTTAGGTCACTGGGGATACTGGGAGGAAGAACTGGGAGGACACGAGGGTGACACAGAGAGGTGCTGGGTGGCCACGGGGACCCCTAGGAGGGAACTGGGTGGCACTGGGAGGGCACTGGGAGGCAGTGTGTGGGAAGCGGTAGGTCACTGGGGATACTGGGAGGAAAAAGGAAGAGCCGGGAGGACACGGGGGTGGCACTGGGAGGTGCTGGGTGGCCACAGGGACAACTGGGAACAACTGGGTGCAAACTGGGAGGCACTGGGAGGTCACTGGGTGGCAAGCAGCGGGCCACTGGGTATACTGGGAGAAAAACAGAGCCGGGCGAACACAGGAAGGGTGACACAGGGAGCTGTTGGGTGACCCCGGGTGGGAACTGGGAGCTACTGGGAGCTACTGGGAGGGCACTGGGTGGGAGGCAGTAGGTCACTGGGGATACTGGGAGGACACGGGGGTGACACAGAGAGGTGCTGGGTGGCCACGGGGACCCCTAGGAAGGAACTGGGAGGCACTGGGAGCTACTGGGTGGGAAGCAGTAGGTCACTGGGGATACTGGGAGGACATGGGGGTGCCACAGAGAGGTGCTGGGTGGCCACTGGGACCCCTAGGAAGGAACTGGGAGGCACTGGGTCGCACTGGGAGGCACTGGGTGGGCACTGGGTGGCAAGCGATAGGTCACTGGGGATACTGGGAGGAAAAAGGAAGAGCTGGGAGGAAACAGGGGTGGCACTGGGAGGTGCTGGGTGGCCACAGGGACAACTGGGAGCAACTGGGTGCAAACTGGGAGGTCACTGGGTGGCAAGCAGCGGGCCACTGGGTATACTGGGAGAAAAACAGAGCCGGGCGAACACAGGAAGGGTGACACAGGGAGCTGTTGGGTGACCCCGGGTGGGAACTGGGAGCTACTGGGAGCTACTGGGAGGGCACTGGGTGGGAGGCAGTAGGTCACTGGGGATACTGGGAGGACACGGGGGTGACACAGAGAGGTGCTGGGTGGCCACGGGGACAACTGGGAAGGAACTGGGAGGCACTGGGAGCTACTGGGTGGGAAGCAGTAGGTCACTGGGGATACTGGGAGGACACGGGGGTGCCACAGAGAGGTGCTGGGTGGCCACTGGGACCCCTAGGAAGGAACTGGGAGTCACTGGGTCGCACTGGGAGGCACTGGGTGGGCACTGGGTGGCAAGCGATAGGTCACTGGGGATACTGGGAGGAAAAAGGAAGAGCTGGGAGGAAACAGGGGTGGCACTGGGAGGTGCTGGGTGGCCACAGGGACAACTGGGAGCAACTGGGTGCAAACTGGGAGGCACTGGGAGGTCACTGGGTGGCAAGCAGCGGGCCACTGGGTATACTGGGAGAAAAACAGAGCCGGGCGAACACAGGAAGGGTGACACAGGGAGCTGTTGGGTGACCCCGGGTGGGAACTGGGAGCTACTGGGAGGGCATTGGGTGGGAAGCAGTAGGTCACTGGGGATACTGGGAGGACACGGGGGTGCCACAGAGAGGTGCTGGGTGGCCACGGGGACCCCTAGGAAGGAACTGGGAGGCACTGGGAGCTACTGGGTGGGAAGCAGTAGGTCACTGGGGATACTGGGAGGACACGGGGGTGCCACAGAGAGGTGCTGGGTGGCCACTGGGACCCCTAGGAAGGAACTGGGAGGCACTGGGTCGCACTGGGAGGCACTGGGTGGGCACTGGGTGGCAAGCGATAGGTCACTGGGGATACTGGGAGGAAAAAGGAAGAGCCGGGAGGAAACAGGGGTGGCACTGGGAGGTGCTGGGTGGCCACAGGGACAACTGGGAGCAACTGGGTGCAAACTGGGAGGCACTGGGAGGTCACTGGATGGCAAGCAGCAGGCCACTGGGTATACTGGGAGAAAAACAGAGCCGGGCGAACACAGGAAGGGTGACACAGGGAGCTGTTGGGTGACCCCGGGTGGGAACTGGGAGCTACTGGGAGGGCACTGGGAGGACCCGCTCCCCGTGCCCGCTCCCGCAGCAGCCGTGGGGGAGGAGAACCGGATCGTGGGGGGGCGGAGCTGCGAGAAGAGGCGTCACCCCTACCAGGCCGTGCTGCTGGGCCCCCGGAAGAACATCCACTGCGGGGGGGTCCTGGTCGGCAGGTCCTGGGTGCTGACGGCCGCCCACTGCGACACCAAGAGGTGCGGGGGGCGACCCCCAAGTCGTTTGGGGGGCGAGGTGGGGGGGTAAGGGGGTGGCCGCTTTGGCTACGGGCTACTGGGAGGAGGCTACCGGGAGGTGGAGGTAGGATTGGGCGTGGGAGAAGCTGGGGAGGGGGTGAATCTCCGTGGGGTTGGCTACTAAAAGTGGCCGGTTGGGCTACCAGGGTGATCATCGGGGTGGGTTGGGCCACGAAAACCTTCTGGTTGGGCTACCAGAGCGATCTTCTAACTGGTTGGCCACCGAAACCTTCTAACTGGGCTCCCACAATGGCCATCGAACTGGTTGGCCACCAAAACCTTCCAATTGGGCTCCCACAATGACCATCAAACTGGTTGGCCACCAAAACCTTCCAACTGGGCTACCAGAGCGACCTTCTAACTGGTTGGCCACCGAAACCTTCTAACTGGGCTTCCAGAGCGACCTTCTAACTGGTTGGCCACCAAAACCTTCTAATTGGGCTCCCACAATGGCCATCGAACTGGTTGGCCACCAAAACCTTCCAGTTGGGCTTCCAGAGCGACCTTCTAACTGGTTGGCCACCAAAACCTTCCAGTTGGGCTTCCAGAGCGACCTTCTAACTGGTTGGCCACCGAAACCTTCTAATTGGGCTCCCAGAGCGACCTTCTAACTGGTTGGCCACCGAAACCTTCTAATTGGGCTCCCACAATGGCCATCGAACTGGTTGGCCACCAAAACCTTCCAGTTGGGCTTCCAGAGCGACCTTCTAACTGGTTGGCCACCGAAACCTTCTAATTGGGCTACCAGAGCGACCTTCTAACTGGTTGGCCACCGAAACCTTCTAATTGGGCTACCAGAGCGACCTTCTAACTGGTTGGCCACCAAAACCTTCCAGTTGGGCTTCCAGAGCGACCTTCTAACTGGTTGGCCACCAAAACCTTCTAATTGGGCTCCCACAATGGCCATCGAACTGGTTGGCCACCAAAACCTTCCAACTGGGCTACCAGAGCGACCTTCTAACTGGTTGGCCACTAAAACTTCCAGTTGGGCTCCTCTAATGACCAACCCATTGAGTTGGGCCACCACAACCACCCAGTTGGGCTCCCAAAACGACCATCAAAACCATCTAATTGGGCTCCCAGAGAAGGTCACCGCGGTGGCCACCAGAGAAAGTCACCGTGGACCTTCTCTTGGCCACCAGAGAAGGTCTCCATGATGGCCACCAGAGAAAGTCATCGTGGTGGCCACCAGAGAAAGTCACCATGGTGGCCACCGGAGAAAGTCACCATGGTGGCCACCAGAGAAAGTGACCACGGTGGCCACCAGAGAAGGTCACGGTGTTGGCCCCTGGAGAAAGTCACCGTGGTGGCCACCAGAGAAAGTGACTGCAGTGGCCACCAGAGAAAGTGACTGTGGTGGCCACCAGAGAAGGTCATGGTGGTGGCCACTGGAGAAAGTCACCGTGGTGGCCACCAGAGAAATTCACTGCGGTGGCCACCAGAGAAAGTCACCATGGACCTTCTCTTGGCCACCGGAGAAGGTCACTGTGGTGGCCACCGGAGAAAGTCACTGTGGTGGCCACCAGGGAAAGTGACTGTGGTGGCCACCAGAGAAAGTGACTGTGGTGGCCACCGGAGAAGGTCACGGTGGTGGCCACCGGAGAAGGTCACTGCGGTGGCCACCAGAGAAAGTGACCACGGTGGCCACCGGAGAAATTCACTGTGGTGGCCACCAGAGAAAGTGACTGTGGTGGCAACCAGAGAAGGTCACCGCGGTGGCCACCAGAGAAAGTCACCATGGTGGCCACCAGAGAAAGTGACCACGGTGGCCACCAGAGAAGGTCACCACGGTGGCCACCAGAGAAAGTCACCATGGTGGCCACCAGAGAAAGTGACCACGGTGGCCACCAGAGAAGGTCACCACAGTGGCCACCAGAGAAAGTCACCATGGTGGCCACCAGAGAAAGTGACCGTGGTGGCCACCAGAGAAAGTGACTGTGGTGGCCACCAGAGAAAGTCACCACGGTGGCCACCAGAGAAAGTGACCGTGGTGGCCACCAGAGAAAGTCACCATGGTGGCCACCAGAGAAAGTGACCGTGGTGGCCACCAGAGAAAGTGACTGTGGTGGCCACCAGAGAAAGTCACCACGGTGGCCACCAGAGAAAGTGACCGTGGTGGCCACCAGAGAAAGTCACCATGGTGGCCACCAGAGAAAGTGACCGCGGTGGCCACCAGAGAAATTCACTGCGGTGGCCACCGGAGAAGCTCACCGCGGTGGCCACCGGAGAAGCTCACGGTGGCCCTCTCTCCCCGCGCGTGGCCCAGGCCCATCCCGGTCCGCGTGGGCGAGCACAGCTTGCGGAGCAGGGAGGGGACGGAGCAGTGCGTCACCTCGGCCCGGGCCTTCCCCCACCCCGGCTACAACGCCACTAGCCACGACGGCGACCTCATGCTCCTGAAGCTCCAGAAGCCCGTCCGCTTCACCGACCACGTGCGGGCGGTGCCTCTGCCCCGCCGCTGCCCCGCCCCCAACACCCAGTGCGTCGTCTCGGGGTGGGGCAGCACCAGCAGCCCCCAAGGTAAAAGGGCGGAGGGGGACAGGGGGCGGGGCTTGAGGGATTTGGGGACAGACAGGTGACTTTTGGGGACGTCTCGGGGGTTTGGGGACATCTCGGTGGCTTGGGGACATCTCAGCATCTTGGGGACATCTCGGCAGCTTGGGGACATCTCGGTGGCTTGGGGACATCTCAGCACCTTGGGGACATCTCGGCAGCTTGGGGACATCTTGGTGGCTTGGGGACATCTCAGCACCTTGGGGACATCTCGGTGGCTTGGGGACATCTTGGTGGCTTGGGGACATCTTGGTGGTTTGGGGACATCTCGGCGGCTTGGGGACATCTCGGTGGTTTGGGGACATCTCAGCATCTTGGGGACATCTTGGTGGCTTGGGACATCTCGGTGGCTTGGGGACATCTCAGCATCTTGGGGACATCTTGGTGGCTTGGGACATCTCGGTGACTTGGGGACATCTCAGTGGTTTGGGGACATCTTGGTGGCTTGGGGACATCTCAGCATCTTGGGGACATCTCGGCAGCTTGGGGACATCTCGGTGGTTTGGGGACATCTCAGCATCTTGGGGACATCTCAGCACCTTGGGGACATCTCAGTGGTTTGGGGACATCTCAGCATCTTGGGGTCATCTTGGTGGCTTGGGGACATCTCGGCAGCTTGGGGACATCTTGGTGGTTTGGGGACATCTTGGTGGCTTGGGGACATCTCAGTGGCTTAGGGACATCTTGGTGGCTTGGGGACATCTCAGCATCTTGGGGACATCTCGGCAGCTTGGGGACATCTCGGTGGCTTGGGGACATCTCAGCACCTTGGGGACATCTTGGTGGTTTGGGGACATCTCGGCGGCTTGGGGACATCTTGGTGGTTTGGGGACATCTTGGTGACTTGGGGACATCTCAGCACCTTGGGGACATCTTGGTGGCTTGGGGACATCTCGGCGGCTTGGGGACATCTTGGTGGTTTGGGGACATCTTGGTGACTTGGGGACATCTCAGCACCTTGGGGACATCTTGGTGGCTTGGGGACGTCTTGGTGGCTTGGGGACATCTCGGTGGCTTGGGGACATCTTGGGGACATCTCAGCATCTTGGGGACATCTCAGCACCTTGGGGACATCTCGGTGGCTTGGGGACATCTTGGTGGTTTGGGGACATCTTGGTGGTTTGGGGACATCTCAGCATCTTGGGGACATCTTGGTGGCTTGGGACATCTCGGTGACTTGGGGACATCTCAGTGGTTTGGGGACATCTCGGTGACTTGGGGACATCTCGGTGACTTGGGGACACCTCCCACCCCCCCAGGACCCCCCCAACCCCTCAGCGGCGGCCATCTTGGCACCCCCCTCCTTCCTGGGCCGTCCAATCGAAGACATGTCGGGACGTCCCGGTGTCCCCTGACCGCGTCCCCGCCACCGTCACCCCCATGACCGTGTCCCCCACTTCTCCGTGTCCCCCCCCCATGTCCCCCCCGTCCCCCCCTAACCCCCCCCCAGGGTACTTTCCCGACGTCCTCCAGTGCGCCTCCGTCTACACGATGGCCAACGAAGAGTGCGCCAAGCTCTACCCCAAGGGCATCACCAAGAACATGCTCTGCGCCGGCGTCTCCTCGGGGGGCACCGACTCCTGCCAGGTGGGGTTCGGGGGGGACCCTGGGGGGCGTGGGGGGGGGCTGCACCCACCCCCCCACCCCCCCACCCCGTAAAAGTGAGGGTGGGGAGGTTGGGACCCGCCCATTTCCCTCGCCGCGCCCTCGATTTTATCGTAGAGGTGACGAAAAATATGGCGGAGAAATGGGGTGGGGGGACCCCGAAAGAGGAGCCCTGGGGACGTGTGGGGCTGGAGGGACCCTCTGAGGGGGCCTTCGCCCTATAGGTCATGGTGGCCACCATCCCTTCACCCCATAGATCATGGTGGCCACCAACACTTCACCCCATAGATCATGGTGGCCGCCATCCCTTCGCCCTATAGATCATGGTGGCCACCAACACTTCACCCCATAGATCATGGTGGCCGCCATCCCTTCACCCCATAGATCATGGTGGCCACCATCCCTTCGCCCTATAGATCATGGTGGCCACCATCCCTTCACCCCATAGATCATGGTGGCCACCATCCCTTCGCCCTATAGATCATGGTGGCCACCAACACTTCACGCTATAGATCATGGTGGCCACCATCCCTTCGCCCTATAGATCATGGTGGCCACCAACACTTCACCCCATAGATCATGGTGGCCACCATCCCTTTGCCCTATAGATCATGGTGGCCACCAACACTTCACCCCATAGATCATGGTGGCCGCCATCCCTTCGCCCTATAGATCATGGTGGCCACCAACACTTCACCCCATAGATCATGGTGGCCACCATCCCTTCACCCTATAGATCATGGTGGCCGCCATCCCTTCACCCCATAGATCATGGTGGCCACCATCCCTTCGCCCTATAGATCATGGTGGCCACCAAGACTTCACCCCATAGATCATGGTGGCCACCATCCCTTCGCCCTATAGGTCATGGTGGCCGCCACCCCTTCACCCCATAGATCATGGTGGCCACCATCCCTTCGCCCTATAGGTCATGGTGGCCGCCACCCCTTCACCCCATAGATCATGGTGGCCACCAACACTTCACCCCATAGATCATGGTGGCCGCCATCCCTTCACCCCATAGATCATGGTGGCCGCCATCCCTTCACCCCATAGATCATGGTGGCCGCCATCCCTTCGCCCTATAGGTCATGGTGGCCACCAACACTTCACGCTATAGATCATGGTGGCCGCCACCCCTTCACCCCATAGATCATGGTGGCCACCAACACTTCACCCCATAGATCATGGTGGCAGCCATCCCTTCGCCCTATAGATCATGGTGGCCACCAACACTTCACCCCATAGATCATGGTGGCCACCATCCCTTCGCCCTATAGATCATGGTGGCCACCAACACTTCACCCCATAGATCATGGTGGCCGCCATCCCTTCGCCCTATAGATCATGGTGGCCACCAACACTTCACCCCATAGATCATGGTGGCCACCATCCCTTCACCCTATAGATCATGGTGGCCACCAACACTTCACCCCATAGATCATGGTGGCCGCCATCACTTCGCCCTATAGATCATGGTGGCCACCAACACTTCACTCCATAGATCATGGTGGCCGCCATCCCTTCACCCCATAGATCATGGTGGCCACCAACACTTCACCCCATAGATCATGGTGGCCGCCATCCCTTCACCCCATAGATCATGGTGGCCACCATCCCTTCGCCCTATAGATCATGGTGGCCACCAACACTTCACCCCATAGATCATGGTGGCCACCATCCCTTCGCCCTATAGATCATGGTGGCCACCAACACTTCACCCCATAGATCATGGTGGCCACCACCCCTTCGCCCTATAGGTCATGGTGGCCACCAACACTTCACCCCATAGATCATGGTGGCCACCATCCCTTCGCCCTATAGATCATGGTGGCCACCAACACTTCACCCCATAGATCATGGTGGCCGCCATCCCTTCGCCCTATAGATCATGGTGGCCACCAACACTTCACCCCATAGATCATGGTGGCCACCATCCCTTCGCCCTATAGATCATGGTGGCCACCAACACTTCACCCCATAGATCATGGTGGCCGCCATCACTTCGCCCTATAGATCATGGTGGCCACCAACACTTCACCCCATAGATCATGGTGGCCACCATCCCTTCGCCCTATAGATCATGGTGGCCGCCACCCCTTCACGCTATAGGTCATGGTGGCCACCACCCCTTTTGGGGAGGGATTTTGGGGGATCCCCGCCCCCCAACTTGACGAGTTCTCTCCGTGTGTCCCCGCCCCCCCGCCGCAGGGCGATTCGGGGGGGCCCCTGGTGTGTGGGGCGGAGCTTCAGGGCATCGTCTCCTGGGGGATGCAAGTTTGTGGCCAACGGGGCAAGCCGGGCGTCTACACCCGCGTGTGCGAGTTCACCGCCTGGATCCACGACGTCATGAGGAGCAACGGCGGCCTCTGAACCCCGAGACCCCCCCAAAAAAAAAAATGGAAGAGTCCACACACCCCCCCCCCATACACCGCCCCCCACCCCCGGGGAAGAATAAAGCCCTGTGAGACGTGGCCACCTTCCGCCCCGGCGTGGCTACTGAATGGATGTGGAGGCCAAAGGCGGTTGGGGAGGGGTGGGGGCATCATGGCCGCCGTGGGAGGGAGGAGGAAATGGCGGCCGGTGGGGTTGGTGGTTGTGGGGGGCGAATGGTGGCCGCGTTTCTTTGGTGGTGGTGGCCACGGTGGCAACCGGAAATCGCGCACCTGGTGCTGGTGGCCACGGTGGACAAGTCATGGCCACGTGTGTTTGCTGCTGGTGGCCACGGTGGCAACCTCCAGTCACCTGTCTGGTGCCGGTGGCCACGGTGGGACGCTCATGGCCACGTATGTTTGGTGCTGGTGGCCATGGTGGCAACTTCTATCCACACCCCTGGTGCTGGTGGCCACGGTGGACAAGTCATGGCCACGTATGTCTGGTGCTGGTGGCCACGGTGGCAACCTCCAGTCACCTGTCTGATGCCGGTGGCCATGGTGGGACACTCATGGCCACATACATTTGGCTCTAGTGGCCACGGTGGCAACTTCTATCCACACCCCTGGTGCTGGTGGCCACGGTGGGACACTCATGGCCACGTATGTCTGGTGCTGGTGGCCACGGTGGCAACCTCCAGTCACCTGTCTGGTGCTGGTGGCCACGGTGGACAAGGCATGGCCACACATGCTTGGTGCTGGTGGCCACAGTGGGACACTCATGGCCACGTACGTTTGGCTCTAGTGGCCACGGTGGCAACCTCCAGTCACCTGTCTGGTGCTGGTGGCCACGGTGGCAACTCCTAACCACACCCCTGGTGCCGGTGGCCACGGTGGGACGCTCATGGCCACGTATGTCTGGTGCTGGTGGCCACGGTGGCAACCTGAAATCGCGCACCTGATACTGGTGGCCGTGGTGGGACACGTCATGGCCACGTGTGTTTGGCTCTAGTGGCCACGGTGGCAACTTCTATCCACACCCCTGGTGCTGGTGGCCACGGTGGGACGCTCATGGCCACGTATGTCTGGTGCTGGTGGCCACGGTGGCAACCTGAAACCACACCCCTGGTGCTGACAGGCAACGCGTGTCCAGTTCTGGTAGACACATGTTGAGCTCTGGAGGACACACGTGTCCAGGCCTGGAGCACACGTGTGTCCAGGTGTGGCAAATCCAGCTGGCAATCTGTGGCCACACGTGTCCAAGTCCAGAGAACACGCGTCCAGGGCTGGAGGACACGTATGTCCAGGTCTGTAGGACACGTGTCCAAGTCTGGAGAACACGTGTCCGTGTCTAGAGGACATGTATGTCCAGGTCTGGAGGACACGTGTCCGGGTCTGGAGGAAACATGTGTCCAAGTCTGTAGAACACATGTTCAGGTATAGAGAACATGTATGTCCAGGTCGCTAGAACATGTGTCCAGGTCTGGAGGACACATGTCTAAAGCTGGAGGACACGTGTGTCCAGGTCAGTAGAACACATGTCCAGATCTGGAGGACACGTGTGTATAGGTCAGTAGAACATGTGTCCTGGTCAGGAGAACATGTGTGTCCAAGTCTGGAGGACACGCGTGTCCAGGTGAGAAGAACACATGTCCAGGCCTGTAGAACATGTGTCTAGATGTGGAGGACACATGTGTCCAGGTCAGTAGAACATGTGTGTCCAGATCTGGAGGACACGTGTGTCCAGGTCAGCAGAACATGTGTGTCCAAGTCTGGGGGACACACGTGTCCAAGTCAGTAGAACATGTGTCCTGGTCAGTAGAACATGTGTGTCCAAGTCTGGAGGACACGCGTGTCCAGGTGAGTAGAACACATATCCAGGCCTGTAGAACATGTGTGTCCAGGTCAGCAGAACATGTGTGTCCAAGTCCGGAGGACACGCGTGTTCAGGCCAGCAGAACATGTGTGTCCAGCTCTGAAGGACACGCGTGTCCTTAGGTCAGCAGAACCCATGTCCATATCTCGGAGCCACAAGAGCACACGCATGTCCAAACCGGGTGGACACGCGTGTGCAGCTCAGGAGGTCACGCCTGGTGGCCACGCCCCTCCCCTCCACCCTGGTGGCCACGGCCAGTGCCCCGTGGTCCCACGTGTGCCCCCCCCGCAGCCATGACCCGACACCCCGCGCGGGGCACCCGGGGCGATCACGGGCCGCGCGGAGTGAAGCCGGGAGCTGACTCCTCCCGGGCGCGCGTGGGCGCGCTAATTGGCCCCAATTAAGCGCTCGCTAACGAGGCGGCCGCTAACGAGGCCCCCCACCGAGAGAACCAGTCGGGCCAAGCCCACGGAGGCGCCAAGCCCTGTTTACACCACTTACACCCGGCTGGGGATTAGCACAGAGGGGCGGGGCTATGGGGTGGGAAAGCCACGCCCCTTCTCCGCCTCTTGGACACGCCCCCTCGCTCTGAAGACCCGCCCCTCCCACGTGAGCGCTCGAGCGGCACAGGGTGGCAGCGCCCTCTAGCGCGAGTGGGCAGCCCGGGGGGGGGGGGAGGGGTAAAGGTGTGGTGTGGGCGTGTCAGGGGGCGTGGCACACGCGTGTGGACACATGTCATGGATGCGTGGACGTGTGTCACAGGAGCGTGGACACGCGTTGTGGATGCGTGGACAGGGATTGTGGACGTGTGTCGTGGACACGGGGACATGGCTCGTGGACGTGTGGACACGTGTCATGGATGTGTGGACACGGATCATGGATGTGTGGACGTGCGTCACAGGTGTGTGGACACGTGTCATGGACATGCGGACACGGCTCGTGGACATGTGGACACGTGTCGTGGACATGAGGACACAGATCGTGGATGTGTGGACACATGTCACAGGCACGTGGACGTGTGTCATGGACATGAGGACATGGCTTGTGGACATGTGGACACGTGTCATGGATGTGTGGACACGGATCATGGATGTGTGGACGTGTGTCACGAGCGTGTGGACACATGTCATGGACACGAGAACATGGCTCGTGGACATGTGGACACGTGTCGTGGACATGAGGACACAGATCGTGGATGTGTGGACACATGTCACAGGCATGTGGACGTGTGTCATGGACGCGTATCATGGACATGAGGACATGGCTCGTGGACGTGTGGACACGTGTCATGGATGTGTGGACACGTGTCACAGGCATGTGAACACATGTAATGGACATGAGGACGGATCATGGATGTGTGGACGTGTGTCACAAGCGTGTGGACGTGTGTCATGGACACGGGGACACATCATGGATGTGTGGACACGTGTCACAGGCACGTGGACGTGTGTCATGGACATGAGGACATGGCTTGTGGACGTGTGGACATGTGTCATGGATGTGTGGACACGGATCATGGATGTGTGGACGTGTGTCACGAGCGTGTGGACACATGTCATGGACACGAGAACATGGCTCGTGGACATGTGGACACGTGTCGTGGACATGAGGACACAGATCGTGGATGTGTGGACACATGTCACAGGCATGTGGATGTGTGTCATGGACGCGTATCATGGACATGAGGACATGGCTCGTGGACGTGTGGACACGTGTCATGGATGTGTGGACACGTGTCACAGGCATGTGAACACATGTCATGGACATGAGGACACGGATCATGGATGTGTGGACGTGTGTCACAGGCGTGTGAACGTGTGTCATGGCCGCGTGGATGCATGTTGTGGGTGTGTCGACACGTGTCCTGGTATGTGGATGCGTGTTGTAGGCATGTGGATGCGTGTCGTATGCGTGTGGACACGTGTCATGAGCGTGTCCGGTCCCAAGGGCGTGTACACGCGTGTGCGAACCCCCTGAGACACCTTCGCCCTTTGCTCCCGCCCCCAGAGCCGGCCGGCCAATCACGCGGGGCCGCCTCCAGAGCTGACCGGCCAATCAGCTGCACTGCAAATCCAGCCAGCCAATCAGGGCACGCCGATGGCATCTCCCTCCAACTCAACCGGCCAATGGCCAACGTCTCCTTCCAACTCAACCAACCAATGGCCAACGTCTCCTCCCAACTCAACGGGCCAATGGGCAACGTCTCCTCCAACTCAACCAGCCAATGGCCAACGTCTCCTCCAACCCAACCGGCCAATGGCCAACGTCTCCTCCCAACTCAACGGGCCAATGGCCAACGTCTCCTCCAACTCAACCAACCAATGGCCAACGTCTCCCTCAACTCAACCAACCAATGGCCAACGTCTCCTCCAACTCAACCGGCCAATGGCCAACGTCTCCCTCAACTGAGCCGGCCAATGGCCAACGTCTCCTCCAACCCAACCAACCAATCATCTCCCTCACCCTTCCAAACCCCCTCGACCACGCCCCTCCGCCACACCGCCCCCCCCCCCTTCCACCCACCCACCCAACTCCTCCTCCTCCTCCTCCCCGCCTTGCCTCCGCCCACCTCCGCCCCAGCCAATGGCGGCACCGCCACCTTCCGCCCCTCCCCACCAATCACCAACCTCCTCCTCAGCCACGCCCCCTTCCCCTCCCCCACGCCCCGGGCGGTGCCGCCGAAGCGTCGAAGGGATTAGGGAAGGCGGCGACGGGCCGGGCCGGGCCCTGACGCCATTATAAAACCACCGGGCGCCGCCCATGTGGGAGGGGCCGAGCGCGACGCCGCCACCAACCAGACGCGCCGGAGCCGGTTGGGACAGAATCGGGTTATTTTTGTTGGGTTTTTTTATTTTTATTTTTATTTTTTTTCTTAAATTTTCTTTTTCTTCATTTTTGGCGACGACGGGAGGATTTGGGGAGATTTTTTTTTTTTTATTTAATTTTTTTTTTTTTTTGGCGACGACGTAGATTTTTTCTTTTTTTTTTTTTTCTTTTTTTTTTTTGTTTTTTTGTGTTTTTTTGTTTTTTGTTTTTTTTGGGGGGCGGAGGGAGACGCCCCCGCGCCCGAGGAGGAAGAGTTCGGCCGCGGAGGAGCGCGGAGGCCCCTGGCGGGGACCCGCCGAGAGGTGCGGGGGGGTCACTGGGGGGTGATTGGGGGCGGGGGGGGAGCCCCTTTTCTAGAGGTTGTGGGTCGGAGGAGCCGCCCGGGACTGCTACTCAGGGTTTACTCCAACCCTGGGATCTTGCTGTCCTTCCTCCTCCGGGTTTACTCCAACCCTGGGATCCGTCTGCCCCATCTCCTCCAGGTTTACTCCAGCCTTGGGCTCTGTCTATCCCCCTCCTCCACGTTTACTCCATCCCTGGGCTCTCTCTATCCCCCTCCTCCAGGTTTACTCCATCCCTGGGCTCTCTCTGTCTCCCTCCTCCGGGTTTACTCCATCCCTGGGCTCTCTCTATCCCCCTCCTCCAGGTTTACTCCATCCCTGGGCTCTCTCTATCCCCCTCCTCCGGGTTTACTCCATCCCTGGGCTCTCTCTATCCCCCTCCTCCAGGTTTACTCCATCCCTGGGTTCTCTCTATCCCCCTCCTCCAGGTTTACTCCATCCCTGGGCTCTCTCTATCCCCCTCCTCCGGGTTTACTCCATCCCTGGGCTCTCTCTATCCCCCTCCTCCGGGTTTACTCCATCCCTGGGCTCTCTCTATCCCCCTCCTCCGGGTTTACTCCATCCCTGGGCTCTCTCTATCCCCCTCCTCCGGGTTTACTCCATCCCTGGGCTCTCTCTATCCCCCTCCTCCAGGTTTACTCCATCCCTGGGCTCTCTCTATCCCCCTCCTCCACGTTTACTCCATCCCTGGGCTCTCTCTATCCCCCTCCTCCACGTTTACTCCATCCCTGGGCTCTCTCTATCCCCCTCCTCCAGGTTTACTCCATCCCTGGGCTCTCTCTATCCCCCTCCTCCGGGTTTACTCCATCCCTGGGCTCTCTCTATCCCCCTCCTCCGGGTTTACTCCATCCCTGGGCTCTCTCTATCCCCCTCCTCCACGTTTACTCCATCCCTGGGCTCTCTCTATCCCCCTCCTCCAGGTTTACTCCATCCCTGGGCTCTCTCTATCCCCCTCCTCCGGGTTTACTCCATCCCTGGGCTCTCTCTATCCCCCTCCTCCGGGTTTACTCCATCCCTGGGCTCTCTCTATCCCCCTCCTCCGGGTTTACTCCATCCCTGGGCTCTCTCTATCCCCCTCCTCCGGGTTTACTCCATCCCTGGGCTCTCTCTATCCCCCTCCTCCAGGTTTACTCCATCCCTGGGTTCTCTCTATCCCCCTCCTCCGGGTTTACTCCATCCCTGGGCTCTCTCTATCCCCCTCCTCCGGGTTTACTCCATCCCTGGGCTCTCTCTATCCCCCTCCTCCAGGTTTACTCCATCCCTGGGTTCTCTCTATCCCCCTCCTCCGGGTTTACTCCATCCCTGGGCTCTCTCTATCCCCCTCCTCCGGGTTTACTCCATCCCTGGGCTCTCTCTATCCCCCTCCTCCACGTTTACTCCATCCCTGGGCTCTCTCTATCCCCCTCCTCCAGGTTTACTCCATCCCTGGGCTCTCTCTATCCCCCTCCTCCGGGTTTACTCCATCCCTGGGCTCTGTGCATCCCTTTTCCTGATTTACACCACCCCTGGGCCCTCTCCATCCCCCTCCTCCAGGTTTACACCATCCCGGGTCTCCCTCCTCCTCCTCCTCCTCCGTGCTGGCCCCATCTGCCCCTGCCCCACACCCCTCCCCCCTCAGCCCCCCTTCCCCAGCCCCCCATCCTCATCCGGCCTCCCCACAGGGTCCCGCCCCCCATATCTGTGGGTCCTGCCCCCCATATCTGTGGGTCCCGCTCCCCATATCCATGGGTCCCGCCCCCCATATCCGTGGGTCCCACTTCCCATGTCCATGGGTCCCACCCCCCATAATTCTAGGTCCTGCTCCCCATATCTGTGGGTCCCACCCCCCATATTTCTAGGTCCCGCCCCCCATATCCATGGGTCCCGCCCCCCATACCCACAGGCCCCCCTCCCACATCGGTGGGGAGCAGCGACCCGCGCCCATGGGCCCCATTTCCTTTATCCGTGGGGCCCACAGGGAGTGGCGACCCACACCCATGGGTGGCTCTGACCCACGGCCATGGGAACTGTGACCCACAGTCACGTGGAGCCTTGACCCACTTCCGTGGGGCCCACAAACCTCCTCCGTGGGGAGCCCTGACCCACAGGGAACTGTGACCCACAGGAAACCGTGACCCACAGCCATGGGGAACCGTGACCCACGGCCGTGGGGGACTGTGACCCACAGGGAACCGTGACCCATGGCCATGGGAGACCAAGACCCACAGCTCCGTGGGGCCGTGACCCACAGCCCCATCCCCAGGGGGCCGTGACCCACAGCTCCATGGGGCCGTGGCCCACAGCCCCATCCCCAGGGGCCGTGACCCACAGTTCCATGGGGCCGTGACCCACAGCCCCATCCCCAGGGGGCCGTGACCCACAGCTCCAGAGGGACATGACCCACGGCCCCATCCCCGGGGGGCCGTGACCCACAGCTCCATGGGGCCGTGACCCACAGCCCCATCCCCAGGGGGCCGTGACCCACAGCTCCAGAGGGACATGACCCACAGCCCCATCCCCAGGGGGCCGTGACCCACAGCTCCATGGGGCCGTGACCCACAGCCCCATCCCCAGGGGGCCATGACCCACAGCTCCATGAGGCCGTGACCCACAGCTCCATGAGGCCGTGACCCACAGCTCCGTGGGGCCATGACCCACAGCCCCATCCCCAGGGGGCCATGACCCACAGCTCCATGAGGCCGTGACCCACAGCTCCATGAGGCCGTGACCCACAGCTCCGTGGGGCCATGACCCACAGCCCCATCCCCATGGGGCCGTGACCCACAGCTCCATGAGGCCGTGACCCACAGCTCCGTGGGGCCGTGACCCACAGCCCCGTCCCCGCGGGGAGGCATCCAAGGGCAGCGTGAGGTGCTGGGAGGTCAATCGCCTCAAGCCAAGGAGGGGGAGGCGGGGGAGTTGGCGGAGCCCGTAATTAGGAGCCTCATTAACGATGACTCCGTTGATTGCGCCTGGAGAGAGGAGGAGGGAGGGGGGGCGGCGGCGGCGATGACGTCACCGCTGCGAAAGCGAATCGGGGAGGAGGGGCCCCCGCCACACCCTTGCGGACCCCGAAATTGGGTGTGTGACACCCCCCCCCCCTCCAAAAAAAAAAAAAAAAAAAAAAAAAAATTCGGGGTCACGCTGCCCCCCCCCCCCCCCCCCCGAGAACCATCTCGGCTCCTCCCCACCCCCCCCGGGGTGTGTGGGGCAGAGGGGGGGGGGGGTGAAGCCCCCCAGGGTCAAACCGTCACTAAGGCCTCTGCCCCACAGCGGCGATGGGGTTACGAGCCACGGTGGCCCCCAGGCTCTGGGGCGCCGTGAGGCTGCTGGGAACGCTGGTGCTGGTGGCGTCCAGGGGTGAGCGATGGGGTACTGGGAGGCGCTGGGAGGGGGGCTGGGGACACTGGGAGGCGCTGGGAGGGGGAGTGGGGACGCTAGGAGGGGGACTGGGGGCACTGGGAGGGGGACTGGGGACACTGGGAGGCACTGAGAGGGGGAGTGGGGACACTGGGAGGCACTGAGAGGGGGAGTGGGGACACTGGGAGGGGGACTGGGGACACTGGGAGGCACTGGGAGGGGGAGTGGGGACGCTAGGAGGGGGACTGGGGACACTGGGAGGCGCTGGGAGGGGGGCTGGGGACACTGGGAGGCGCTGGGAGGGGGAGTGGGGACGCTAGGAGGGGGACTGGGGACACTGGGAGGCACTGGGAGGGGGAGTGGGGACGCTAGGAGGGGGACTGGCGACACTGGGAGGCAGTGGGAGGGGGACTGGGGACGCTAGGAGGGGGACTGGGGACACTGGGAAGCACTGGGAGGGGGACTGGGGACACTGGGAGGGGGACTGGGGACACTGGGAGGCACTGGGAGGGGGAGTGGGGACGCTAGGAGGGGGACTGGGGGGGCTGGGAGGGGAAGTGGGGGCACTGGGAATGGGATTGGGGGCAGTGGGAGGGGGACTGGGGATACTGGGAAGGGGACTGGGGACACGGGGAGGCAGTGGGATGGGGAGTGGGGACGCTAGGAGGCACTGAGAGGGGGAGTGGAGACACTGGGAGGGGGACTGGGGACACTGGGAGGCAGTGGGAGGGGGACTGGGGACACTGGGAGGCACTGAGAGGGGGAGTGGGGACACTGGGAGGCACTGGGAGGGGGAGTGGGGACGCTAGGAGGGGGACTGGGGGCGCTGGGAGGCAGTGGGAGGCAGTGGGAGGGGGACTGGGGACGCTAGGAGAGGGACTGGGGACACTGGGAGGCGCTGGGAGGGGGGCTGGGGACACTGGAAGGCGCTGGGAGGGGGAGTAGGGACACTGGGATGCACTGGGAGGGGGAGTGGGGACGCTAGGAGGGGGACTGGGGACACTGGGAGGCACTGGGAGGGGGAGTGGGGACACTGGGAGGGGGACTCGGGGCACTGGGAGACTCTGGGAGGGGGACTGGGGACACTGCGAAGGGAACTGGGAGTACTGGGAGGGGGACTGGAGGCACTGGGAGGAAAATTGGGGGCACTGGGAAGGGGACTGGGAGTACTGGGAGACTCTGGGAGGGGGACTGGGGACACTGGGAAGAGGGCTGTGGGCACTGAGAGACTCTGGGAGGGGGACTGGGGGCACTGGGAATGAGATTGGGGCACTGGGAAGGGGACTGGGGGAACTGGGAGGGGCACTGGGGCCACTGGGAGGGGACTGGGGGCGCTGGGAGGGGAAGTGGGGGCACTGGGAATGGGATTGGGGGCAGTGGGAGGGGGACTCGGGGCACTGGGAGACTCTGGGAGGGGGACTGGGGACACTGGGAAGAGGACTGTGGGCACTGGGAGGCACTTGGAGGGGGACCGGGGGCACTGGGAATGAAATTGGGGCACTGGGAAGTGGACTGGGAGAACTGGGAGGCGAATTAGGGGCACTGGGAGCGGGATTGGGGGCACTGAGAGGGGGACTGGGGAACTGGGAGGGGAACTGGGGGCACTGGGAATGGGATTGGGGGAACTGGGGGCACTGAGAGGGGAATTGGGTGCAGTGGGAAGTGGACTGGGTGTACTGGGAGGCACTCGGAGGCGAACTGGGAGTACTGGGAAAAAGACTGGGAAAGGAACCGGAGGCACCAGGAAGTGGACTGGGACTAACTGGGAGGGGAACTGGGGGCCACTACCACGTGTGTCACGCGTGTGCGTGTGCCCCGCCCCGCAGCGCCCCCGGCGTGCGGTGACAACCGCGTGGTGGGGGGGACGGACTGCCCGCCCCACTCCCAGCCCTGGCAGGTCGCCATCTTGGACATGTACAAGCTCTACTGCGGCGGCGTCCTGGTGGCCCGGCAGTGGGTGGTGACGGCGGCCCACTGCACCACGCCGGGGTAAGGGCGTGGCCTCCGCGGGACACGCGTGTCCTCTCGGGGTCACCTGGATGGCGTGGCCACGGCCTGTGGTCTACACTTGACATGGCCATAGGGGGGTTCTATGTGAGGCCACGGTGCCACACGTGGGCCGTGACGTGTCCAACACGTGTCCTCTCGTGGTCACATGGAGGTCATGGCCACGGCCTGTGGTCTACACGTGACATGGCCATGGGGGGTTCCATGTGAGGCCACAGTGCCACATGGGGGATGTGATGTGTCCCACACGTGTTCTGGACATGTTGTAGACCCCGTGTGCCACACGTGGGCCGTGACGTGACATGTGTCCTCTCGTGGTCACATGGAGGTCATGGCCACGGCCTGTGGTCTACACGTGACATGGCCATGGGGGGTTCCATGTGAGGCCACGGTGCCACATGGGGGATGTGATGTGTCCCACGCGTGTTCTGGACATGTTGTAGACCCCGTGTGCCACACGTGGGCCGTGATGTGTCCAACATGTGTCCTCTCGTGGTCGCATGGAGGTCATGGCCACGGCCTGTGGTCTACACGTGACATGGCCATAGGGGGGTTCTATGTGAGGCCACGGTGCCACACGTGGGCCGTGACGTGTCCAACACGTATCCTCTCGTGGTCACATGGAGGTCATGGCCACAGCCTGTGGTCTACACGTGACATGGCCATAGGGGGGTTCTATGTGAGGCCACGGTGCCACACAGGGGATGTGACGTGTCCCACACGTGTCCTGGACATGTTGTAGACCCCGTGTGCCACACGTGGGCCGTGATGTGTCCAACACGCGTCCTCTTGTGGTCACATGGAGGTCATGGCCACGGCCTGTGGTCTACACGTATCATGGCCATGGGGGACTCCATGTATGTCACGTGTGTCCAGAGTCCCAGCATGGGCCGTGATGTGTCCCACACGTGTCCTGGCCGTGTGGCACACCCCGTGTCCCACACGCGGGCCTTGACATGTCCCACGCGTGTCCTGGCCACGCTGTGCACTCAATGTGCCACACGTGGGCCATGACATTTCCCGGACACGTTGTAGACCCCTTGTCCCACACACACCCCCCACATGTCCCAGCCACGTTGTCCCACCACACGCCACACCCCGGTCCCCGCACCCCATTCACGCGCCGAGCCGTGTCCCACGCGTGTCCCGCCCACGCCGCGTGTGCCCCACGCATCCCACTCACCCCCCCCACCCCCCCCGCCATTTTGTTGCCCCCGCAAGTCCCCGTAGCCACGCCTTGGCCTCCAAGCCTACGGGCCAGGGTTTCGTGGTCGAAGCCACGCCCCCCCAGGCCCACCCAGCCACGTGTGCCCGCGTGCCGTAGGATCACCAGCACCCACCTGGGCAAGCACAACCTCTACACGCGCGAGTGGGGCGAGATGCAGAAGATGGTGCAGAAGTTCGTGCCCCACCCCAACTACAACCCCACCACCAAGGACAACGACATCATGCTAATGAAGCTCCTGACGCCCGTCACCCTTAGCAACAGGATCCAGCCAATCCCCGTGGCCTCCTGCCTCCCGGAACCCGGCACCACCTGCGTCACCTCGGGATGGGGGGCCACCACCTCGCCAGAAGGTACCTGGGAAACGGGGGGGTTCTGCTGGAGGGTGGGGGCATCTCTTGGGGGGTCTGGTTCACACCCTGGGGGTCCGGGTCTTCTTCTGTGGGTCTGGGTCATCTCTTGGGGGGTCTGGTTCATCTCTTGGGGGTCTGGGTCATCTTCTGGGGGTCGTGGGTCATCTCCTGGGGGTCTGGGTCATCTCCTGGGGGTCTGGGTCCCATCCTGGGGGTCTGGGTCTTCTTCTGGGGGTCTGGGTCCCATCCTGGGGGTCTGAGTCATCTCTTGGGGGTCTGAGTCCCATCCTGGGGGTCTGGGTCATCTCTTGGGGGTCTGGGTCATCTTCTGGGGGTCGTGGGTCATCTCCTGGGGGTCTGGGTCCCATCCTGGGGGTCTGGGTCTTCTTCTGGGGGTCTGGGTCTTCTCATGGGGGTCTGGGTCACACCCTGGGGGTCCGGGTCTTCTTCTGTGGGTCTGGGTCATCTCTTGGGGGGTCTGGTTCATCTCTTGGGGGTCTGGGTCATCTTCTGGGGGTCGTGGGTCATCTCCTGGGGGTCTGGGTCCCATCCTGGGGGTCTGGGTCTTCTTCTGGGGGTCGTGGGTCATCTTCTTGGGGTCAGGGTCATCTCCTGGGGGTCTGGGTCCCATCCTGGGGGTCTGGGTTTTCTCCTGGGGGTCAGGGTCTTCTTCTGGGGGTCTGGGTCCCATCCTGGGGGTCCGGGTCATCTCTTGGGGGTCTGGGTCATCTTCTGGGGGTCGTGGGTCATCTTCTTGGGGTCAGGGTCATCTCCTGTGGGTCTGGGTCCCATCCTGGGGGTCCGGGTTCCCCCCGCGGACACGGGGGTGACCTCCCGGGCACCTCGGTGCTCTCAGGAGGGCTGGGCTCTTCTCCCCGACACCCGGGGGCGGGGTCTAATCCTGAGCCCCCAAGTCCCCTCCCGGGGGCGGGGTCTAATCCTGAGCCCCCAAGTCCCCTCCCGGGGGCGGGGCCTAATCCTGAGCCCCCAAGTCCCCTCCCGGGGGCGGGGCCTAATCCTGAGCAATGGGGACAAAAAGGGGCGGCGGAGGGAATCGGATAAATCCGGTTGATTGACACCAACCACGGTTCAAAAAAAGAAGCGGGAATCGCCGAAACGTGACAGAAAATGCTGGAAATCGGATTTTGGGTTAAATGAGAAATGGAGAGGCCGGGCTGTGATCACGGGAAGGAAACAAGGGAAAGGAAAGGCGGGGGGCGATGGAATAACCGGGGGAAAAAAAGAGGAATTAAGTGAAATAAAGTGAATTCAGGGGAACGGAAGGGAGCAGAAAGAAATGAGAATAAATTAAAGAGTGTAGAGGATTAAAATTAAGATTTGAAATTAAAATTAAAAATTAAAACTAAAATTAAAATAAAAATTAAAAAATAAAAATAAAAATAAAAATTAAAACAACAATAAAAATAAGAATAAAAATAAAAATAAAAATTAAAAATTAAAATTAAAATTAAAATTTAAAATAGAAATAAAAATAAAAAATAAAAATTAAAATTAAAATTAAAATTAAAATTAAAAATAAAAATTAAAATTAAAATTAAAATTAAAATTAAAAATAAAAATTAAAATTAAAATTTGAAATAAAAATAAAAATAAAAATAAAAATGAAAATTAAAATTAAAATTTAAAATAAAAATAAAAATAAAAATAAAAAATAAAAATTAAAATTAAAATTAAAATTAAAAATAAAAATAAAAATTAAAATTTGAAATAAAAATAAAAATAAAAATGAAAATTAAAAATTAAAATTAAAATTAAAATTTAAAATAAAAATAAAAATAAAAAATAAAAATAAAAATAAAAATAAAAATAAAAATAAAAATAAAAAAAAAAATAAAAATAGAAATAAAAATAAGAAATAAAAATTAAAATTAAAATTAAAATTTAGAATAAAAATAAAAATAAAAATAAAAATAAAAATGAAAATTAAAAATTAAAATTAAAATTAAAATTCAAAATAAAAATAAAAATAAAAATAAAAAATAAAAATAAAAATGAAAATTAAAAATTAAAATTAAAATTAAAATTCAAAATAAAAATAAAAATAAAAATAAAAATGAAAATTAAAATTAAAATTTAAAATAAAAATAAAAATAAAAATAAAAAATAAAAATAAAAATTAAAATTAAAATTAAAATTAAAAATAAAAATAAAAATTAAAATTTGAAATAAAAATAAAAATAAAAATGAAAATTAAAAATTAAAATTAAAATTAAAATTTAAAATAAAAATAAAAATAAAAAATAAAAATAAAAATAAAAAATAAAAATAGAAATAAAAATAAGAAATTAAAATTAAAATTAAAATTAAAATTTAGAATAAAAATAAAAATAAAAATAAAAATAAAAATAAAAATAAAAATAAAAAATAAAAATAAAAATGAAAATTAAAAATTAAAATTAAAATTAAAATTAAAAATAAAAATAAAAATAAAAAATAAAAATAGAAATAAAAATAAGAAATAAAAATTAAAATTAAAATTAAAATTTAGAATAAAAATAAAAATAAAAATAAAAATAAAAATGAAAATTAAAAATTAAAATTAAAATTAAAATTCAAAATAAAAATAAAAATAAAAATAAAAAATAAAAAAAAATGAAAATTAAAAATTAAAATTAAAATTAAAATTCAAAATAAAAATAAAAATAAAAATAAAAATTAAAAATAAAAATTAAAATTAAAAATAAAAATAAAAATAAAAATAAAAATAAAAATAAAAATAAAAATAAATAAAAATAAAAATAAAAATAAAAATAAAAATAAAAAATAAAAATAAAAATAAAATTAAAATTAAAATTAATATAAATAAAAATAAAAATAAGAATAAAAATTAAAAATTAAAATAAAAAATAAAAATAAAAATTAAAAATAAAAAATAAAAATAAAAATAAAAATAAAAATTAAAATTAAAATTAATATAAATAAAAAGAAAAATTAAAATTAAATTTAAATTTAAATTTAAATTTAAAAATAAAAATAAAATTGAAATTAATATAAGTAAAAATAAAAAATAAAAATTAAAAATAAAATTAAAATTAAAAATAAAAATAAAAATTAAAATAAAAATTAAAATTAAAATTAAAATTAAAACTAAAATTAAAATTAAAATTAAAACAAGTTTAAAAGTACGGAGAATCGCAGGAAAATGAAATTTAAGTATTAGAGAAAATGAAATGAGAATTAAAACTTGTTAAAGGGTTTGGAGAATGAAATAATTAAAACTGAAAATTGTTAAATGGCACAAAGAATGAAATGAAAATTTAATTGAAATAATCCGAGGAGAAAATTAAAAATTCTTGAATAAAATTAAAATTTCTGTGAAATAGTTCGAGGAGAAAATTGAAAATTCTTGAATAAAATTAAAATTTAATTGAAACAGTCCGAGGAGAAAATTTAAAATTCTTGACTAAAATTAAAATTTCACGGAAATAGTCCGAGGAGAAAATTAAAAATTCTTGAACAAAATTAAAATTTCTGTGAAATAGTCTGAGGCGAAAATTAAAAATTCTTGACTAAAATTAAAATTTCACGGAAATAGTCCAAGGAGAAAATTAAAAATTCTTGACTAAAATTAAAATTTCTGTGAAATAGTCCGAGGAGAAAATTAAAAATTCATAAAACCGTAAAATCCTCAAATTAATTTATTTTTTTTTAAAAAAAAAGACAAAAGTAAAAAAGAAAACTACGACAGAATTTAGAAGAAATCACCCCCCAAAAAAAAAAAACAAACAAAAAACAACAAAATTTTGGAATTTTCTCCTTCCGCCCCCCCCGCCCGCCACGCTTGTGTCTCCACACTCCCAAATTCTTCATTTTTCCCCCCAAAACCAGAAACACTTCCCCAGGGCAGAGCGGGTGGAATTTTTCGAAAATTTTTTTTTTTTTTTTGGGAAATTTTTTTTTTTTTTCTTGATTTCTGAATTTCGATTGGCTGCCGGGTCGATCCCTCAAGGTTTTTTTTTTTTTTTTCTCCCCCCCCCGCCCCCCGCAGTGACGTATCCCAGCGTCCTGCAGTGCGTCAACGTCACCATCTTCTCGCCGGCCGAGTGTCGCCGGTTCTACCCCGGCTCCATCACCGACAACATGTTGTGCGCCGGCAGCCTCCAGGGCGGGAAGGACTCTTGCCAGGTACCAAAATGGCGGCTTCCCCTCTTGGCCAATCGCCAGGAGGGCAAGGAGGCGTGGCCAAGGCAAGGTTGGGCCTCAAGGAAAGGTTGGGAGGCTCGTTTGAGGTTGGCCAACTCTTCTTGTGTTGAAGGAACCTCGTTGAGTTGAAGGTTCTTCAGATCCTCTTGGGTTGGGCAACTCAAGGAGCGTTGGCCAACTCGGAAGGAGTTGGGCAACTCAAGGAGCGTTGGCCAACTTTGAAGGTGTTGGGCAACTCAAGGAGCGTTGGCCAACTTTGAAGGTGTTGGCCAACTCTTGTTGGGTTGAAAATCCAACACCAGGATCGTCAACTCTTCTTGGGTTGGCCAACTAGGAAGGAGTTGGGCAACTCAAGGAGCGTTGGCCAACTTTGAAAGAGTTGGCCAACTCAAGGAGTGTTGGCCAACTAGGAAGGAGTTGGCCAACTCTTGTTGGGTTGAAAATCCAACACCAGGATCGTCAACTCTTCTTGGGTTGGCCAACTAGGAAGGAGTTGGCCAACTCAAGGAGCGTTGGCCAACTTTGAAGGTGTTGGCCAACTCTTGTTGGGTTGAAAATCCAACACCAGGATCGTCAACTCTTCTTGGGTTGGCCAACTAGGAAGGAGTTGGGCAACTCAAGGAGCGTTGGCCAACTAGGAAGGAGTTGGCCAACTCTTGTTGGGTTGAAAATCCAACAACAGGATCGTCAACTCTTCTTGAGTTGGGCTACTCATTCCTAGTTGGCCAACGCTTCTTGAGTTGGCCAACGCAAGAGGAATTGAAGAACCTGGTGTTGGGTTTTCAACCCAACAAGGGTTGACCAACTCATTAACAGTTGGCCAACACAAGGATGTTCTTCAACCCAACAAGGGTTGACCAACTCAGTCAGAGTTGGCCAACTCAAGGATGTTCTTCAACCCAACAAGGGTTGACCAACTCATTCAGAGTTGGCCAACTCAACGATGTTCTTCAACCCAACAAGAGTTGACCAACACATTCACAGTTGGCCAACTCAACGATGTTCTTCAACCCAACAAGAGTTGACCAACACATTCACAGTTGACCAACTCAAGGATGTTCATCAACCCAACAAGGGTTGACCAACACATTCAGAGTTGGCCAACTCAACGATGTTCTTCAACCCAACAAGGGTTGACCAACACATTCAGAGTTGGCCAACTCAACGATGTTCTTCAACCCAACAAGGGTTGACCAACTCATTCAGAGTTGGCCAACTCAAGGATGTTCTTCTACCCAACAAGGGTTGACCAACTCATTCAACTCAAAACGAGTTGAAGAACCTCATGTTGGTTTTTCAACCCAACAAGGGTTGACCAACTCATTCAGAGTTGGCCAACTCAACGATGTTCTTCAACCCAACAAGAGTTGACCAACACATTCAGAGTTGGCCAACTCAACGATGTTCTTCAACCCAACAAGGGTTGACCAACACATTCAGAGTTGGCCAACTCAACGATGTTCTTCAACCCAACAAGGGTTGACCAACTCATTCAGAGTTGGCCAACTCAAGGATGTTCTTCTACCCAACAAGGGTTGACCAACTCATTCAACTCAAAACGAGTTGAAGAACCTCATGTTGGTTTTTCAACCCAACAAGGGTTGACCAACTCATTCAGAGTTGGCCAACTCAAGGATGTTCTTCAACCCAACAAGGGTTGACCAACTCATTCAGAGTTGGCCAACTCAACGATGTTCTTCAACCCAACAAGAGTTGACCAACACATTCAGAGTTGGCCAACTCAAGGATGTTCTTCAACCCATCAAGGGTTGACCAACTCAAGACCATCCAGCCAACCCAAGAGGAATCGAATAACCCTTGTCGCGTTGAAAAAAAACCCAAAAACCCCAAACCACACCAAATCCCCTCCAACCCAACAAGACTTGGCCAACCCAAAGACATCCCCCAAGCCACCCCCGTCCCCTCCAACCCCCAAGAGTTGCCCAAACCCAACAAGTTGACCCATTTCGTCTTTCCGTAGGGCGACTCCGGAGGCCCTTTGGTTTGCAACCGGACCCTCCAAGGCATCGTCTCGTGGGGCATGGAGAAGTGTGGCCAACCCAAACGACCCGGCGTCTACACCAAGGTCTGTAGATACGCCCAATGGATCCAGAAGACCATGGAGGACAACCAATGACACAACGGCAACCACCAAACGTCCGGAAAAATGGGGCGGGGCAAAGAAGGTTGAGGGGAGGGAGAAAAATAAATGAAAGAAATAAAAAGGTCGTAGGCCCGTGGCTGGGCTACCAGTGGCCACCGCTACGGAGGGTGCGGTGAGGTGGTGGCCGAGGTCAAGGGGTGGAGGTGGTGAGAGGGTGGGGGCGGGACGAGAGGGGAAATTAAAATTTTGTGATGATTGGTGGGAAATTTGTTGGGGTTTTTTTTTTTTTTTCCTTCCAAGCTTCCTCCTGTCCAAAAAAAAAAAAAAAATTCAATTTCCGGGTCAAGCCCAACCGTCTCCTTTCCTCCAGGGTCATCTACAAGCCCTCGTGGCTACTATTGGCCACGGGGCTTCGTTTTGAGGTCACATCCTTCCCATCGTGCCTCAAATTTGGGGTTTTGCCCCGAGAAGTCGGTTTTGATTGGAAGAGAAACGGCGTCGGGTCACGTGGCTGCGGCGGCGCCGAGGAGGCGGGACGCTGGTGGACGAGTCCTCCAAGCCAACTAGAGTTGGTCAACTCAACCGCGGTAACCTAGCGGAGGTGGTTGCCCAACTGGGTTGGTGGTGGCCAACAATGGCCAAGCCATCACCAAGGAGATGGCCAATGGGAATGGAGGAGCCAAAGGTCAGCCAATCGGTGAGGGTCAGCCATGCAATGAGGGTTGGCCAAGCCAATAAGAGTCAGCCAAGCTGGTGTCGGTTGGCCAACTGGTCAACCCAATGAGGGTTGGCCAATCAATGAGGGTTGGCCAACCCAAGGGAGTTGGTCAACCCAATGGGGGTCACCCAACCAATGAGGGTTGGCCAACCCAAGGGAGTTGGTCAACCCAATGGGGGTCACCCAACCAATGAGGGTTGGCCAACCCAAAGGAGTTGGTCAACCCAATGGGGGTCACCCAACCAATGAGGGTTGGCCAAGCCAATAAGAGTCAGCCAAGCTGGTGTTGGTTGGCCAACTGGTCAACCCAATGAGGGTTGGCCAATCAATGAGGGTTGGCCAACCCAAGGGAGTTGGTCAACCCAATGGGGGTCACCCAACCAATGAGGGTTGGCCAACCCAAGGGAGTTGGTCAACCCAATGGGGGTCACCCAACCAATGAGGGTTGGCCAACCCAAAGGAGTTGGTCAACCCAATGGGGGTCACCCAACCAATGAGGGTTGGCCAAGCCAAGGAAGTTGGTCAACCCAATGGGGGTCACCCAACCAATGAGGGTTGGCCAAGCCAATAAGAGTCAGCCAAGCTGGTGTTGGTTGGCCAACTGGTCAACCCAATGAGGGTTGGCCAATCAATGAGGGTTGGTCAACCCAAGGGAGTTAGTCAACCCAATGGGGGTCACCCAACCAATGAGGGTTGGCCAACCCAAGGGAGTTGGTCAACCCAATGGGGGTCACCCAACCAATGAGGGTTGGCCAACCCAAGGGAGTTGGTCAACCCAATGGGGGTCACCCAACCAGTGAGGGTTGGCCAAGCCAACAAGAGTCAATCAAGCTGGAGATGGTTGGCCAACAGTCAACCCAATGAGGGTTGGCCAACCCAAGGATGTTGCTCATGCTAATGAGGGTCACAGAACATGATTGGTCGAGCACTTTCCAAGCCCCACCCACCTCAGGTAGAGAAAACGCCATTGGTTGGCTTCTGCCCAAGCCCCACCCACCTCAGAACGAAGAAACGCCATTGGTTGGGCTCTTGCTAAGTCCCACCCACCACGAATTCAGGCCACATGATTGGTTGGCCTCTTCCCAAGCCCCACCCACCTCACGTAAACACCATTGGTTGGGCTCTTTCGAGCCCCGCCCACTTCAGGTTGAAGAAACGCCATTGGCTGGGCTCTTCCTAAGTCCCTCCCCCCCCCATCTTGGGGCCACATGATTGGTTGGCCTCTGCCCAAGCCCCACCCACCTCAGGTAGAGGAAACACCATTGGTTGGGCTCTTCCCAAGCCCCACCCACGCCAATTTGGGGGCTATACGATTGGTCGGGCTCCTCCTAAGCCCCACCCACCTCACATAGAATAAAAGCCATTGGTCGGGCTCCTCCTAAGCCCCACCCACCACGAATTGAGGCCACACGATTGGTTGGCCTCTACCCAAGCCCCACCCACATCAGATTGAGGAAACGTCATCGGTTGGGCTCTTCCCAAGCCCCACCCACCACGAATTGAAGCCACACGATTGGTTGGGCTCTTCCCAAGCATCACCCACCTCAGGTTGAAGAAACGCCATTGGCTGGGCTCATCACCAAGCCCCGCCCACCCCAATTTGTGGCCACACGATTAGTTGGGCTCTTCCCCAAGCCCCACCCCGCAACCCGGAGCCACGCCATTGGTTGGGCATCCTGCCCGAGGGCGTGTCACCTCCCTCGCCCGGTGGGGCGTGGCCGCCACCGTCACCAGCCAATCAGCAGCGGCGGGGCCCGATCCGGGCCGGGAGGCTGTTTTGTTCCTTTGATGAGGGCCCTAAAACCCCTGGGCCTGTAATTAGCGTTAACGAGCCGAGGCCCCGCCCGTCACGTGACCTCCGCCCCCCACCGCCACGCCCCGGGCGCGGTTGTTGTCCCGCCGCGTCGGGGGGGCGGGGTTGCCTTAATCCCCCGTTAATCCGACAGGCGGGGGGACACGCCCTGCCCCACGTCACCCCATAGACACCAGTAGGGACCCACATCACCCCATAGATGCCGCAGGGACCCACGTCACCCCACAGATACCGTAGGGACCCACATCACCCCATAGATACGACAGGGACCCACGTCACCCCACAGATACCGTAGGGACCCACATCACCCCATAGATCCCACAGGGACCCACGTCACCCCACAGATCCCGCAGGGACCCACGTCACCCCACAGACCCCACAGGCCCCCCCCCCTCACCCCACAGACCCCACAGGCCCCCCCCCTCACCCCACAGATCCCACAGGGCCCCCCCCTCACCCCACAGACCCCACAGACCCCCCCCCTCACCCCACAGCCCCCACAGCCCCCCCCCTCACCCCACAGACCCCACAGGCCCCCCCCCTCACCCCACAGATCCCACAGGGCCCCCCCTCACCCCACAGACCCCACAGGCCCCCCCCCTCACCCCACAGACCCCACAGGCCCCCCCCCCTCACCCCACAGACCCCACAGCCCCCCCCCCTCACCCCACAGACCCCACAGGCCCCCCCCCCTCACCCCACAGACCCCACAGCCCCCCCCCTCACCCCACAGATCCCACAGGGCCCCCCCTCACCCCACAGACCCCACAGACCCCCCCCTCACCCCACAGATCCCACAGGGCCCCCCCTCACCCCACAGCCCCCACAGCCCCCCCCCCTCACCCCACAGCCCCCACAGGGCCCCCCCTCACCCCACAGCCCCCACAGCCCCCCCCCCTCACCCCACAGACCCCACAGGCCCCCCCCCTCACCCCACAGACCCCACAGCCCCCCCCCTCACCCTACAGACCCCACAGACCCCCCCCCTCACCCCACAGACCCCACAGGGCCCCCCCTCACCCCACAGCCCCCACAGCCCCCCCCCCTCACCCCACAGGCCCCCCCCCTTTCTCTGCCCCCCCCCCCCCCCCTCGCCGTGGGGCAGGGGGTGGGGTGTGAACGTGTCACCTGCCACGAGCAAACATGGCGGGGGGGGGGGGGGGGGGGGAGCTCGTTAATAATTAACGCGGAGCCTTGATAACGGGGGGGCCCCAACCCCCCCCCACACACACACACACCCCCCCGGCCCCCCCCACCGTCATGGCGGCCCCTCGCGGCCTCTTCCTCCTCCTCCTCCTCCTCCTGGTGCTGGTGACCCCCGGTGAGGGGGGGGGGGGGGGGTCTGGGGGGGGTCCCTAAGGTGTGGGGGGGGGCCCTGGGGGGGTAAAGTGGGGCTGGGGGGGGGCTAAAGTGTGTGTGGGGGGGTCCCTTGGGGTGTGTGGGGGGGACAAGGGGGTCTGGGGGGGGGGCCCAAAGTGAGGGGGGGGCACTGGGGGGGTAAACTGGGTCTGGGGGGGACCCCAAGAGGGGCTGGGGGGGCTCTGGGGGGGTAAAATGGGGCTGGGGGGGGGGCTAAAGTGTGTGGGGGGGTGCTTGGGGTGTTCAGGGGGGGGACAAGGGTGTCTGGGGGGGGTCCCAAAGTGAGGGGGGGGGTCTCTGGGGGGGTAAAATGGGGCTGGGGGGGGGCTAAAGTGTGTGTGTGGATCGCTTGGGGTGTGTGTGGGGGGGGACAAGGGGGTCTGGGGGGGTTTTCAAGGTTGGGGGGGGGCTCGGGGGGGGGTAAAGTGGGGCTGGGGGGGGGCTAAAGTGTGTGGGGGGGGTCCCTTGGGGTGTGTGTGGGGGGGACAAGGGGGTCTGGGGGGGGGGGCCCAAAGTGAGGGGGGGGCACTGGGGGGGTAAACTGGGTCTGGGGGGGACCCCAAGAGGGGCTGGGGGGGCTCTGGGGGGGTAAAATGGGGCTGGGGGGGGGCTAAAGTGTGGGGGGGGGTGCTTGGGGTGTTCAGGGGGGGGACAAGGGTGTCTGGGGGGGGCCCAAAGTGAGGGGGGGGGCTCTGGGGGGGTAAAATGGGGCTGGGGGGGGCTAAAGTGGGGGGGGGGTCCCTTGGGGTGTGTGGGGGGGACAAGGGGGTCTGGGGGGGGGGCCCAAAGTGAGGGGGGGGCACTGGGGGGGTAAAGTGGGGCTGGGGGGGGCTAAAGTGTGTGTGGGGGTCGCTTGGGGTGTGTGGGGGGGGGGACAAGGGGGTCTGGGGGGGTTTTCAAGGTTGGGGGGGGGCTCTGGGGGGGTAAAGTGGGGCTGGGGGGGGGCTAAAGTGTGGGGGGGGGTCCCTTGGGGTGTGTGTGGGGGGGACAAGGGGGTCTGGGGGGGGGGCCCAAAGTGAGGGGGGGGCACTGGGGGGGTAAAATGGGTCTGGGGGGGGTCCCTAACGTGGGGGGGGGTCCATGGGGGGAGTCCCTGAGGTGTCGGGGGGGGACACAAGGGGGTCGGGGGGGATTTACTAAGATTGGGGGGGGCTCTGGGGGGGTAAAGTGGGGCTGGGGGGGGCTAAAGTGTGTGTGGGGGGTGCTTGGGGTGTTCAGGGGGGGGACAAGGGGGTCTGGGGGGGGTTACTAATATTCGGGGGGGGCCCTGGGGGGGTAAAATGGGTGTGGGGGGGGGCCTAAAATAGGTAGGGGGTGTTGGGGGGGGCTCTTTGGGGTGTCTGGGGGGGGGGACAAGGGGGCCGGGGGGGGGGTCTTCAAGGTGGGGGGGGGGCACTGGGGGGGTAAAGTGGGTCTGGGGGGGTCCCCAGGGTGTGGGGGGGGTACAGGGAGGGGGTGGGGGTCTCCCAGTAGCCCCCAACATGCCCCCCCTCGCCCCCCCCCCCCCCCCCCAGCCTGGCCGCGGGGCGAGCGGATCGTGGGGGGCAGCGAGTGCCCCCCCCGGGGCCACCCCGGCCTCGTGCTCCTCTTCCACTTCGACCGGCCCCAGTGCGGGGGGGCGCTGCTCGCCCCCCAGTGGGTGCTGACGGCCGCCCACTGCCAGGCCAGGTCCGGGGGGGCACTGGGAGGGGACTGGGGGCACTGGGAGGGGGACTGGGGGCACTGGGGGGGGACTGGGGGCACTTGGAGGGGGACTGGGGGCACTGGGAGGGGGATTGGGGGAACTGGGGGGGGACTGGGGGCACTTGGAGGGGGACTGGGGGCACTGGGAGGGGGACTGGGGGCACTGGGAGGGGACTGGGGGCAATGGGAGGGGGATTGGGGGAACTGGGAGGGGGATTGGGGGAACTGGGAGGGGATTGGGGGCACTGGGAGGGGAAATGGGGGCACTGGGAGGGGGACTGGGGGCACTGGGAGGGGACTGGGGGCAATGGGAGGGGGATTGGGGGAACTGGGAGGAGGATTGGGGGAACTGGGAGGGGATTGGGGGCACTGGGAGGGGAAATGGGGGCACTGGGAGGGGGACTGGGGGCACTGGGAGGGGACTGGGGGCAATGGGAGGGGACTGGGGGCAATGGGAGGGGGATTGGGGGAACTGGGAGGGGATTGGGGGAACTGGGAGGGGGAATGGGGGCACTGGGAGGGGGACTGGGGGCAATGGGAGGGGGACTGGGGGCACTGGGAGGGAATTGGGGGAACTGGGATGGGGGATTGGGAGTACTGGGAGGGGAACTGGAAGCACTGGGAGGGGACTGGGGGAACTGGGAGGGGGATTAGGGGCACTGGGAGGGGATTGGGGGAACTGGGGGGGGACTGGGGGCACTGGGAGGGGATTGGGGGAACTGGGAGGGGGAATGGGGGCACTGGGAGGGGGAATGGGGGCACTGGGAGGGGGACTGAGGGCAATGGGAGGGGATTGGGGGCACTGGGAGGGGAACTGGGGGCACTGGGAGGGGGATTGGGGGCACTGGGAGGGGAACTGGGGGCGGTGGGACGGGGACTGGGGGCACTGGGAGGGGAACTGGGGGCACTTGGAGGGGGAATGGGGGCACTGGGAGGGGACTGAGGGTAATGGGAGGGGAAATGGGGGCACTGGGAGGGGAACTGGGAGTACTGGGATGTTGTCTGGGGTACTGGGAGGGGAATTGGACATGCTGGGAATGGAACTGGGAGCACTGGGAGAGGCACCGGGAGACTCTGGGAGGGGCACTGGGGCTTTTGGGTGTGAACTGGGAGCACTGGGAGCACTGGTCAGCACCCAGCGGGTGCTCAGGGCCACCCACCGCCGGGTGTGAGGCACTGGGAGCCGTTCCAGGAAGAACTGGGAGGAACTGGGAGGGCAACTGGGAAGCACTGGGAAGGCAACTGGGAAGAGAACTGGGTCATCGTGACCTGGGCCCCATCCCACCATGGCCACGCCCACCATTGCCACGCCCACCATGACCATGTCCCCAGTGACTGTGTCTGACCATGGCCACGCCCACCATGAAAGTGTCCCGTTATGGCCACGCCCACCATGGCCACACCCACCGTGCCCCACTATGGCCACGCCCACCATGACCGTGTCCCACCGTGGCCACGCCCATGACTGTGTCCTTACCATGACCACGCCCACTCTTAACATAACCCACCATGACCACGCCCACCGTTACCATATCCCTCATGACCATGTCCCCTCCATGGCCACACCCAAGATGGCCACGCCCACCATGACCGTGTCCCACCGTGACCACGCCCATCATGACCATAACCCACCAGGCCACGCCCACCATGACCGTGTCCCCAAGACTGTGTCCCACTGTCGCCACGCCCACCGTGACCATGACCCACTGTGGCCACGCCCACCACGACCATGTCCCCTATGACTGTGACCCACCACGGCCACGCCCATGTCGTGTCCTTTCCATGACCACGCCCACCCTTAATATGACCCACCATGACCACGCCCACCGTGGCCATGTCCCCTCCATGGCCACACCCAAGATGGCCACACCCGCCATGACCGTGTCCCACCGTGACCACGCCCACCGTGACCATGACCCGCTACGGCCACGCCCACCGTGACCATGTCCCCCATGACTGTGACCCACCACGGCCACACCCATGACCGTGTCCTTTCCATGACCACACCCCCCCTTAACATGACCCACCATGACCACACCCACCATGACCGTGTCCCAGCATGGCCACGCCCTCCACTCCCACCCCCCCACCCCCCCCCTTAGCGCCACGCCCCTCCCGTGTCCCCCAGCCACATCCAGGTGCGGGCGGGGGAGCACAGCCTGGCCGAGCCGACGGGGGAGGAGCAATTCTCCGTGGCCGTGGCCACCGTGGTCCACCCGGGCTACGAAAACCTGGAGGGGGCCACGTCCTACGCCCACGACCTGATGCTGCTGCGGGTGGACCCGCCCTTCACCATCACCCCCTTCGTCCAACCCGTGGCCTTACCCAGAAGCCCCGTGGCCACCGGCACCAACTGCACCGTCATGGGGTGGGGCACCACCACCAGCCCCCAAGGTAAGGGGGGGCGTGGCTAGGATGGGTGGTGGCATCTCCGTGGGGACGGCGCCGTGGTCACCTCAACGGCGTTGGGTTGGGTGGTGGCATCTCCGTGGGGACGGCGCCGTGGTCACCTCAACGGCGTCGGGTTGGGTGGTGGCATCTCCGTGGGGACGGGGCCGTGGTCACCTCAGCGGCGTTGGGTTGGGTGGTGGCATCTCCGTGGGGACGGCGCCGTGGTCACCTCAACGCGTCGGGTTGGGTGGTGGCATCTCCGTGGGGACGGCGCCGTGGTCACCTCAACGGCGTCGGGTTGGGTGGTGGCATCTCCGTGGGGACGGGGCCGTGGTCACCTCAGCGGCGTTGGGTTGGGTGGTGGCATCTCCGTGGGGACGGCGCCGTGGTCACCTCAACGGCGTTGGGTTGGGTGGTGGCATCTCCGTGGGGACGGCGCCGTGGTCACCTCAACGGCGTTGGGTCGGGTGGTGGCATCTCCGTGGGGACGGCGCCGTGGTCACCTCAACGGCGTTGGGTCGGGTGGTGGCATCTCCGTGGGGACGGCGCCGTGGTCACCTCAACGGCGTCGGGTCGGGTGGTGGCTTCCAGTGGCCGGGACCCCGTGGCCTGTCCCTGATTGGCCACGTCGCGTCCGTCCCGCCCCCAGAGTCCCTCCCCGACACCCCCCAGTGCGTCAACGTCACGGCGGTGGGTGACGCCGAGTGCCAGCGCGTCTACGGCCCCAAGGTCACGGCGGACATGTTGTGCGCGGGCGTGGCGGCGGGGGGCAAGGACTCCTGCCAGGTACCGCCCCTTCCCCGTGGCTCCTCCCCCTGGCCCTGTGGCCCCTCCCCACGTCCCCATGTCCCCGTGTCCCCTCCCCACAGCCCTCTGGTCCCCCATTGGCCCATTGGCTTTGGGATGTGGCCGTGTCCTCGTGTCCCACCTTGTCCCCGTGTCCAATCACCTGTCCCCGTGTCCCGCCATCTTGTCCCCACATCCCACCCTCTCCGTGGCCCATTGCCTTGTCCTCGTGTCCCACCTTGTCCCCGTGTCCCACCATCTTGTCCCCGTGTCCCATTGCCTTGTCCCCGTGTCCCTCCTTGTCCCCGTGTCCCACCATCTTGTCCCCGTGTCCCTCCTTGTCCCTGTGTCCCACCATCTTGTCCCCGTGTCCCATCGCCTTGTCCCCGTGTCCCTCCTTGTCCCCGTGTCCCACCTTGTCCCCATGTCCCATCGCCTTGTCCCCGTGTCCCATCTTGTCCCCGTGTCCCATCGCCTTGTCCCCGTGTCCCTCATTGTCCCCGTGTCCCATCATCTTGTCCCCGTGTCCCATCGCCTTGTCCCCATGCCCCACCTTGTCCCCGTGTCCCATCACCTTGTCCCAGTGTCCCTCCTTGTCCCCGTGTCCCTCCTTGTCCCCGTGTCCCACCATCTTGTCCCCATGTCCCATCTTGTCCCTGTGTCCCACCATCTTGTCCCCGTGTCCCATCGCCTTGTCCCCGTGTCCCTCCTTGTCCCCGTGTCCCACCATCTTGTCCCCGTGTCCCTCCTTGTCCCTGTGTCCCACCATCTTGTCCCCGTGTCCCATCACCTTGTCCCCATGCCCCACCTTGTCCCCGTGTCCCATCACCTTGTCCCAGTGTCCCTCCTTGTCCCCGTGTCCCTCCTTGTCCCCGTGTCCCACCATCTTGTCCCCGTGTCCCATCTTGTCCCCATGTCCCACCATCTTGTCCCTGTGTCCCATCTTGTCCCCATGTCCCACCACCTTGTCCCCGTGTCCCATCTTGTCCCCATGTCCCACCATCTTGTCCCCGTGTCCCATCGCCTTGTCCCCGTGTCCCTCCTTGTCCCCGTGTCCCACCTTGTCCCCGTGTCCCATCGCCTTGTCCTCGTGTCCCTCCTTGTCCCCATGCCCCTCCTTATCCCTACATCCCACCACCTTCGCCCCCTTCACCCCCTGGCCTTCAAGCCACGCCCCACAGCCACACCCTCCTGCCCCACGGCCACGCCCCCTCACCCCCCCTCTCCGTGGCCACCTCACGGCCGCGTCTCCCAAGAGCAGCCACCCCAAGGTGGCCACGTGTCCCCCCCTCCCTGCCCACCCCCCTGCCCCCCCCCGGTGCCCTCCTCGGCCGTGGCCGGTGAGCGTGGCCCCGTCACGGTCCCTTTTGTCCCCAGGGGGACTCGGGGGGGCCCCTCATCTGCGAGGGGGTCCTGCAGGGCATCGTCTCGTGGGGCGACCACCCCTGCGGGCAGGCGGGGAGGCCGGGGGTCTACAGCCGGGTCTACAGCTACCTCCCCTGGATCCGGGGGACCATCGGGGGGGGCTGAGACAGCCTCGGCCCCACAGCGACCCCCCCCTGGACCCACTGACCCCCCCCCGGAGCCACTGACACCCCCCAGACCCACTGACAGCCCCATGGACTCACTGACCCCCCCCATGGACCCACTGACCCCCCCATGGACTCACTGACCCCCCCATGGACTCACTGACAGCCCCATGGACTCACTGACCCCCCCATGGACCCACTGACCCCCCCCATGGACCCACTGACCCCCCCATGGACTCACTGACACCCCCATGGACTCACTGACCCCCCCCAGACCCATTGACCCCCCCCAGACCCACTGACACCCCCCACGGACCCCCTGACCCCCCCCAGACCCACTGACCCCCCCCCATGAACCCACTGACCCCCCCCCATGAACCCACTGACCCTCCCCTGGACTCACTGACCCCCCCCATGGACCCACCGACCGCCCCCAGACCCACTGACCCCCCCAAGACCCACTGACCCCCCCACGGACCCACCGACCGCCCCCAGACCCACTGACCCCCCCCATGGACTCACTGACCCCCCCATGAACCCACTGACCCCCCCCTGGACTCACTGACCCCCCCATGAACCCACTGACCCCCCCAAGACCCACTGACCCCCCCATGAACCCACTGACCCCCCCACGGACCCACCGACCGCCCCCAGACCCACTGACCCCCCCCATGGACCCATTGACCCCCCCCCAGACCCACTGACACCCCTCACGGACCCCCTGACCCCCCCCAGACCCACTGACCCCCCCCCGGACCCACTGACCCCCCCATGAACCCACTGACCCCCCCCTGGACTCACTGACCCCCCCCATGAACCCACTGACCCCCCCACGGACCCACCGACCCCCCACATGGACCCACTGACCCCCCAAGACCCACTGACCCCCCCACGGACCCACCGACCGCCCCCAGACCCACTGACCCCCCCCATGGACCCATTGACCCCCCCCCAGACCCACTGACACCCCCCCACGGACTCACTGACCCCCCCCATGAACCCACTGACCCCCCCCAGACCCACTGACACCCCCCCCGGACGCCCTGACCCCCCCATGAACCCACTGACCCCCCCACAGACCCACCGACCCCCCCATGAACCCACTGACCCCCCCCCGGACTCACTGACCCCCCCATGAACCCACTGACCCCCCCACAGACCCACCGACCCCCCCATGAACCCACTGACCCCCCAATAAACACCCTCCCCCCCGCATCTCTAGGGCGTCTCTGACCTCTTGGGGGGCACGGGGGGGGGGGGGTCGGGGGGTAAACGGAGCAGAATTGGGTCAAAATCGGGCAAAAGTGGGTGGAAAAGCGGCAAAAGTGGGCGGGGCTGAGTCAAAATGGGGCAGAATTGGGGCAAAATCAGGCAGAATTGGGCAAAATAAGGGAGAATCGAGCCAAAGTTGTGAAAAAGTGGGCAAAATCAGGTAAAAGTGGGAAAAATCAGGCAAAATCGAGCCAAAATCAGGCAGAAGTGGGGCAAAATCAGGCAGAATTGGGGCAAAATCAGGCAGAATTGGGGCAAAATCAGGCAGAAGTGGGGCAAAATCAGGCAGAATTGGGGCAAAATCAGGCAAAAGCGGGCAAAATCAGGTAAAATTGAGCAAAACCAGGTAGAAATGAGCCAAAATTGTGCAAAAGTGGGCAAAATCAGGGAGAAGTGGGTAAAATCAGGCAGAAGTAAGCCAGAATGGGGCAAAAGTGGACAAAATCAGGTAAAAGTGGGCAAAATCAGGCAGAAATGGGCAAAAATAGGCAGAAGTGGGCGATATTGGGCCTAAGTGGATCAGATTGAGCAGAACTGGGCAAAATCAGGGAAAAGTGGGTAAAAAAAAGAGGAAGTGAGCTCAAAACAGGCAGAGGAGGGCAAAACCAGGCAGAATTGGGGCAAAACCAGGCAGAAGTGGGGCAAAATCAGGCCTAAGTGGATCAAATCGAGCAGGAGTGGGCAAAACCAGGTAAAAGTGGATAAAATCAGGCAGAATAAAGTGAAAATCAGGCAAAAGTGGGCAAAATTGGGGAGAATCGAGCCAAAATCGGGCAAAAGTGGGCAAAATCAGGCAGAATTGAGTCAAAATGAGGCAGAAGTGGGTGATATCGGGCCTAAGCGGATCAGATTGAGCAGGAGTGGGTAAAACCAGTTGAAAGTGGGTAAAAAAAAAAGAAAGTGAGCCCCAAACAAGCAGAATTGGGGCAAAATCAGGGAGAAGTGGGCAAAATCAGGCCGAATTGGGGCAAAATCGGCAGAATTGGGGCAAAATTAGGCAGAATTGGGGCAAAATCGGCAGAATTGGGGCAAAATCAGGCAGAATTGGGGCAAAATCAGGCAGGATTGGGGCAAAATCAGGCAGAATTGTGGCAAAATCAGGCAGGATTGGGGCAAAATCAGGCAGAATCAAGCTAAAATCAGACAGAATTGGGGCAAAATCGGTAGAATTGGGGCAAAATTAGGCAGAATTGGGGCAAAATCAGGCAGAATTGGGGCAAACCCAGGCAGAATCAAGCTAAAATCTGGCAGAATTGGGGCAAAATCAGGCAGGATTGGGGCAAAATCAGGCAGAATTGGGGCAAAATCAGGCAGGATTGGGGCAAATTCAGGCAGAATTGGGGCAAACCCAGGCAGAATCAACCTAAAATCAGGCAGAATTGGGGCAAAATCAGGCAGGATTGGGGCAAAATCAGGCAGAATTGGGTCAAAGGGGGCTAAACTGGGCCAAATTGTTCAGAAATGGGTAAACGCAAGGGAAAAAGTGGGCTAAATTTGGGGGGGGGAGGAGGCATCTGGCCCCCCCAACCCCGTAGTCCCGGCGGGAGCCCAGCGCCCCGAAATATCCCGGAGGTTCCAAATCCGCTGAGTCAGCGTTTTGGGGGTGAATCACGGGGTGAACCGTCACCCCGCCCCGCCCCGGCCGCGTTCTGGGTTAATTAGGGCAGATAACGAGGCCGGAGGGAAAGCGAGGCCGGGGGAGAGGGAGGCAGCGGCAACGCGCCGGGGTCAAACCGCAGAGCGGGAGGGAGCCCCGGCGTCGTGGCACCCACAAACGCGCCGCGTCTCCCCGGGGAGCTGGCAGGGCACCCGTGGGGGCGGAGTCACCTCCCCACACAGCCCAACTGGGGAGAAGCTCTTAAATGGGGTGTACTGGGAGCAACTGGGGGCACGGGGAGGCACCCTGGGAGCATCGTGTCCTTCCCCCGCCCTGTTAGGCTCCTCCTTCCCCTTCTCCCTGGCT
>NC_134069.1:363274-419324 GCF_965140245.1 Athene noctua | reverse complement strand
AAGGAGGGAGGGAGGGGGAGAGGGGGAAAAATTGAGGGAGGGAGGGGAGAGGGAGGGAGGAGAGAGGGAAGGAGGAAAAATGAAGGAGGGAAAAGGGAGAAAGGAGAGAGGGAAGGAGGGAGGGGAGAGGGAAGGGGGAAAAATTGGAGGGAGGGAGGGAGGGAGGGAGGAGAAGGGAGGAGGAAAAATTGAGGGTGGGAGGGAAGGAGGGAGGAGGCGGAGGAAGGAGAGAGGGAAGAAGGAAAAAATGAGGGAGGGAAAAGGGAGGAAGGAGAGAGGGAAGGAGGGAGGGAAGGAGGAAAAATTGAGGGTGGGAGGGAAGGAAGGAGGGACAAGGAGGAGGAAGGAGAGAGGGAAGGAAGAAAAAATGAGGGCGGGAGGGAGGGAGGGAGGAGGAGGAGGAGGAGGAGGAGGAAGGAGAAAGGGAAGGAGGGAGGGAGGGGAGAGAGGAGGAAAAATTGAGGGAGGGAGGAGGAGGAGGAGGAGGAGGAAGGAGAGAGGAAAGGAAGGAGGAAGGAGAGAGGGAAGGAGGAAGGAGAGAGGGAAGGAGGGAGGGGAGAGGGAAGGGGGAAAATTGAAGGGAGGGAGGGAGGGAGGGAGGGAGGGAGGGAGGGAGGGAGGGAGGGAAGAAGGAGAGAGGGAAGGAGGAAAAATTGAGGGCAGGAGGGAGGGAGGAGGAGGAGGAAGGAGGAAGGAGAGTGGGAAGGAGGGAGGGAAAGGAGAGAGGAGGAAAAATTGAGGGAGGGAGGGAGGAGGAGGAAGGAAGGAGAGAGGGAAGGAGGAAAATTTGAGGGAGGGAAAAGGGAGGAAGGAGAGAGGGAAGGAGGGAGGGAAGGAGGAAAAATTAAGGGTGGGAGGGAAGGAAGGAGGGACGAGGAGGAGGAAGGAGAGAGGGAAGGAAGAAAAAATGAGGGCGGGAGGGAGGGAGGGAGGAGGAGGAGGAGGGAGAGAGGGAAGGAGGAAAAATCGAGGGACAAGGGAGGGAGGGAAGTTTGGCCGGAAAGAAAAGGGAGGAGGGAGGGAGGGGGGAGGGGGGAGGATGGAAGGGGGGAGGGAGGAGAGATGGGAAGGGGGAGGGGAGGAGGGGGGAGATGGAGGAGGAGGAGGGGGGGGGGGAGGGGAGATGGCGGGAGGCGAAGGGACAGGAGGGATTGGGGGGGAGGGGACGGGGGGGGAGGGGCTGGCCAGGCCCGTGTGCCCCTCCCCCCACCCCCGACCCTCTCCCCCGTCCCCTCAGGCCCATGGAGCTGCTGCCCCGCGCCTGGCTGATCCTGCTGCTGGCGGGTACGTGGGGCCCGGGTGTCCCCCCAGTGTCCCCCCAATGTCCCCCAGTGTCCCTCAATGTCCCAATGTCCCCAATGTCCCCCCAGTGTCCCCCAATGTCCCCAGTGTCCCCCCAGTGTCTCCCCAATGTCCCCAATGCCCCCCCAGTGTCCCCCCAGTGTCCCTCAATGTCCCCCCAATGTCCCCCCAGTGTCCCCCAATGTCCCCAATGTCCCCCCAGTGTCTCCCCAATGTCCCCAATGCCCCCCCAGTGTCCCCCCAGTGTCCCTCAATGTCCCAATGTCCCCCCCAATGTCCCCCCAGTGTCTCCCCAAATGTCCCCCAATGTCCCCAGTGTCCCCTCAATGTCCCCCCAATGTCCCTCCAATGTCCCCCCAATGCCCCCCAATGTCCCCAATGCCCCCCCAATGTCCCCCCAATGTCCCCAATGTCCCCCCAGTGTCCCCCCAATGTCCCCAGTGTCCCCCCAATGTCCCCAATGTCCCCAATGTCCCCCCAGTGTCTCCCCAAATGTCCCCAATGTCCCCCCAAGTCCCCAATGTCCCCCCAAAGTCCCCCTGACCCCCCGTCCCCTCTCCCAGGAGCAGCCCGTGGCCAGCAGCCCGCAGCCGGCGGTAGCCCGTGTCCCGCGGGGCAGCAGGAGGTGAGGGAAGGCCCGGAGCGGTTCTGTGTCCCCGTGTCCCCCCCGGGGTCCCCCCCGGGGTCCCCGCCGGGGTCCCCGCCGGGTCGGGGGGGGACACGGGACGAGGACAGGATCATCGGGGGGTACCCCTGCATCCCCGCCTCGCAGCCCTGGCAGGTTTACATCTACAGCCCCGTGCGCTGCGGCGGCATCCTGCTGGGGGACACCTGGGTGCTCTCGGCCGCCCACTGCAACAGCAGGTGGGGACACCCAGCACACACACCCCCCCCCCCTTGGGGACACACGTACACACCCCCCCCGGGGACAGGGACACGCCCCCCCTGGGGATAGAGACACCCCTTGGGGACAGGGACACCCCCCCCTGGGGACAGGGACACCCCCCCTGGGGATAGAGACACCCCTTGGGGACAGGGACACACCCCTGGGGACAGGGACACCCCCCCCTGGGGACAGGGACACCCCCCCTGGGGATAGAGACACCCCTTGGGGACAGGGACACACCCCTTGGGGACAGGGACACCCCCCCCTGGGGACAGGGACACCCCCCCTGGGGATAGAGACACCCCTTGGGGACAGGGACACCCCCCCTGGGGACAGGGACACACCCCCCCTGGGGATAGAGACACCCCTTGGGGACAGGGACACCCCCCCTGGGGACAGGGACACACCCCCCCTGGGGATAGAGACACCCCTTGGGGACAGGGACACCCCCCCTGGGGACAGGGACACACCCCTGGGGACAGGGACACCCCCCTTGGGGATAGAGACACCCCTTGGGGACAGGGACACCCCCCCGGGGACAGGGACACCCCCCTTGGGGATAGAGACACCCCTTGGGGACAGGGACACCCCCCCGGGGACAGGGACCGCCCTTGGGGACAGGGACAGCCCTTGGGGACACTCCATGGGGATAGAGACACCCCTTGGGGACAGGGACACACCCCCCCGGGGACAGGGACACCCCCCTTGGGGACACTCACCTACCCCTGGGGACACATGTACACCTCCCCCCCCCGGGGACAGGAACACTCCATGGGGACACAGACACCCCTTGGGGACAGGGACAAACCCCCGGGGACACACATACACCCCCCCCTTGGGGACAGGGCCACCCCTTGGGGACAAGGACATCCCTTAGGGACAAACTATGGGGACAGGGCCAGCCCCTGCGGATGGGGACACCCCCCTAAGGACCCCCCCTACGGACGGGGACACCCCTTGGGGACAGGGACACCCCCGAGGGACACCCCATGGGGACAGGGACAGCCCCCCTTGGGTTTGGGGACACCCCTCGGGGACACCCCTGGGGACAGGGACACGGTGGGATGGAGGGGGGGGGGGACACACAAAGGGAGAGGTGGGAGTTGGGGACATTGGGGGGGGGGGGGGGTGCGGAGCTGTGACTGTCCCCACGTGCCACCTGACACCCCCCCACCTTGTGTGTGTCCCCCTCCCGTGTCCTACCTGTCCCCCCCACCATGTCCCCACTGTCCCCCCATGCCCCCCCCTTGTCCCACCTGTCCCCCCAACATCCCCCCGTGTCCCCTCATCCCCTCCATGTCACCCCGTGTCCCCCCCGTCCCCACGTGTCCCCCCACACCCCCCCGTGTCCCCCCTCTCCCTGTGTCCCCTCATGTCCCCCCGTGTCCCCCCCGTCCCCACGTATCCCCCCACACCCCCCCGTGTCCCCCCTCTCCCCGTGTCCCCTCCTGTGTCCCCCCAATGTCCCCTCATCCCCTCCATGTCCCCCCGTGTCCCCCCAACACCCCCCCGTATCCCCCCTCTCCCCGTGTCCCCTCATGTCCCTCCATGTCCCCCCCATCCCCATGTGTCCCCCCAACACCCCCCCCGTGTCCCCCCTCTCCCCCTGTCCCCTCCCGTGTCCCCCCAATGTCCCCTCATCCCCTCCATGTCCCCCCGTGTCCCCCCCGTCCCCACGTGTCCCCCCACACCCCCCCGTGTCCCCCCTCTCCCTGTGTCCCCTCATGTCCCCCCGTGTCCCCCCCGTCCCCACGTGTCCCCCCACACCCCCCCGTGTCCCCCCTCTCCCTGTGTCCCCTCATGTCCCTCCATGTCCCCCCCGTCCCCACGTGTCCCCCCAACATCCCCCCGTGTCCCCCCAATGTCCCCTCATCCCCTCCATGTCCCCACGTGTCCCCCCTCTCCCTGTGTCCCCTCCCGTGTCCCCTCAATGTCCCCTCATCCCCCCCCCCCCCCCGGGACCGCAGAGGCCTGCGCCTGCGCCTGGGGGAGAACGACCTGGCGCAGGCGGAGGGGACGGAGCAGAACCGGCGGGTGGTCCGGGCCATCCCCCACCCCGACTTCGACCCCACCACCCTGGACAACGACCTCCTGCTGCTCAAACTGGACCGGCCGGTGGCGCTGGGCCGCGCCGTGCGGCCCCTGCCCCTGCCCCGCGCCTGCGCCCCCCCCGGCACCACCTGCCTGCTCTCGGGCTGGGGCACCATCACCACCCCCCAAGGTGAGAGCAACACACACACCCCCCGGGCACCCGCCCCCAGAGCGCGGGAAACCCGGAGGAAACCGGGAGGAAACCCGGAGGAAACCGGGAGGAAACCGGAGGGAAATTCTGGCAAATCCGTGGCAAAAATGGCTGTGAAGCCATAGTAAACCCCTAGTAAAGTCGGAGTAAACCCCTAGTAAAGTCGGAGTAAACCCCTAGTAAAGTCGGAGCAAACCCCTAGTAAAGTCGGAGTAAACCCCTAGTAAAGTCGGAGTAAACCCCTAGTAAAGTCGGAGCAAACCCCTAGTAAAGTCGGAGCAAACCCCTAGTAAAGTCGGAGCAAAGTTGTAGTAAACCCGGAGAAAACTGGAGAGAAATTCTGGCAAACCCGCAGCAAAAATGGCTGTGAAGCCCTAGTAAACCCCTAGTAAAGTCGGAGTAAACCCCTAGTAAAGTCGGAGCAAAGTTGTAGTAAAGTTGGAGTAAGCCCATTGTAAGCCCGGAGGGAACTGGAGGGAAATTCTGGCAAACCCGTGGCAAAAATCACTGTGAAGCCATAGTAAACCCCTAGTAAAGTCGGAGCAAACCCCTAGTAATGTCAGAACAAAGTTGTAGTAAGCCCACAGTAAGCCCGGAGGGAACTGGAGGGTAATGCTGGCAAACCCGTGGCAAAAATGGCTGTGAAGCCCTAGTAAAGCCCTAGTAAAGTCGGAGCAAATCCCTAGTAAAGTCGGAGCAAAGTTGTAGTAAACCCGGAGAAAACTGGAGGGAAATTCTGGCAAACCCGCAGCAAAAATGGCTGTGAAGCCCTAGTAAACCCCTAGTAAAATCAGAATAAACCCCTAGTAAAGTCAGAGCAAAGTTGTAGTAAGCCTGGAGAGAACTGGAGGGAAATTCTGGCAAACCCGCAGCAAAAATCGTTGTGAAGCCATAGTAAACCCCTAGTAAAGTCGGAGTGAACTCAGAGTAAACCCCTAGTAAAGTCGGAGCAAAGTTGTAGTAAGCCCACAGTAAGCCCGGAGGGAACTGGAGGGTAATGCTGGCAAACCCATGGCAAAAATGGCTGTGAAGCCCTAGTAAAGCCCTAGTAAAGTCGGACTAAACCCCTAGTAAAGTGGGAGTAAACCCCTAGTAAAGTCGGAGCAAACTCGGAGTAAGCCCGTAGTAAAGCCGGAGCAAAGTTGTAGTAAAGTTGGAGTATAGTAAACCATTGTAAGCCCAGAGGGAACTGGAGGGATAATTCTGGCAAACCCGCGGCAAAAATCGCTGAGAACCCATAGTAAGCCCCTAGTAAAGTCGGAGTAAACCCATAGTAAAGTAGGCGCAAAGTTGTAGCAAGCCCACAGTAAGCCGAGAGGGAACTGGAGGGAAATTCTGGCAAACCCGAAGCAAAATTCGCAGTGAAGCCACAGTAAACCCGTAGTAAAGGCGTAGTAAGCCCATAGTAAAGTCATAGTAAACCCATAATAAAATCGGACCCACGGCAAACCCAGAAAAAAAAAAAACCCTTGACTCAACCCGAGGGAAGTTCTGGGAAATCCGTGGCAAAAATCATACCAACGCCCCCCTACCCCCCTAGTAAAGTCGGAGTAAAGGCGTAGTAAACCCATAGTAAAGGCGTAGTAAACCCATAGTAAAGTCACATCCATAGTAAACCCAGAAAAACCCCTCGACTACACCCGAGGGAAGTTCTGGGAAATCCGTGGCAAAAATCATAGCAAACCCCTAATAAAGTCGTAGTAAGCCCGTGGTAAAGTCGTAGTAAAGTCAGACCCGTGGTAAACCCAGAAGAGACCTGGACTAAACCCGCAGGGACGTCCTGGTAAACCTGTGGTAAAGTCATAGAAAGCTCGTAGGGAACCCGTAGTAAACCCGCAGTAAACCCGGAAGAGACCTGGGCTGTAGGGAAGTCGTGGTAAACCCATGGTAAACCCATAGTAAGCCTAGAGAAGACTTGGACTAAACTTGTAGCCAAGTCCTGGTAAACCTGTACTAGTCATAGTAAACTGAGAGTAAGCCCATAGCAAACCCCTAGTGCCTGGGAAAGTCATGGCAGAGCCAGGCTGAAAGTACGGCAAACCTCTAGTGGAACCTGGAGTAAAACCATAGTAAACCTGGAGTACGCTCAGAAGTTACTCCAGCAAACCTGGAGTAACGCCGCAGGGAACCTGTAGTAGAGCTGTAGGAACTGCCCTGCGAAACCCGTGGCAAAACCATCACGAGGTTGTCGGGAGGCCCGGAGTAAACCTGGAGCAACCTATGAGCATCCTCCGAGTAACCGAGGAGCAACCTCTAAGTAACCAAGTACCCTCCAACTAACTCGTGAGGAGTAACCGCTGCACAACCTATAAGTAACCTTATAGTAGTGAGTAGTGCGTAGTGAGCAACCTCCACGTAACCTATAGAAAACTAACCCACAACCTCCAAGTAACCTGCACGTAACCGCCCCAAACCACCCCAATACCCTCCACGAAACGGACGCGTAACCTCCAAGTAACCTACGAGGAACCTGAAAGTCGCCAGCACACAACCTGCGAGTAACTAAGGCGTAACTAAGCACTGAGTACCTTAACGCGCAACCTGCGAGTAGCCGCCAAAAAACTGACACGCAACCTATAAGCAGCCAAACAGCCACCGCAGAAGCCATGAGCAAGCCAGGAGTAACCCAGGAGTAACCCAGGAGTAACCTAGGAGTAACCCAGGAGTAACCTAGGAGTAACCTAGGAGTAGGGCCCGGAGCACGCCAGAAGCCTCCTGAGGGTGTTCCCGCCCCCCCTGACCCCTCCCCACGCCCCTCCCCCTCCCGCAGTGACCCTCCCCCGCCACCTGATCTGCGCCTACGTGGAAATCATGCCGGACGCCACCTGCCGCCGCGCCTACCCGCAGCGCATCACTCCCAACATGCTTTGCGCCGGGGTGCGCAACCAGCGCATCGACTCCTGTCAGGTACCCGCCCGGGGGGGTTATGGGGGGACACCCCTAAATCCTCCCCCCCCCCCCCCGCCCCCCCGTCATCCCACGGTGGGAAAATGGAGACACACCCCCCCCCCCCCCCAACTCCCCATTGTCCCCCTCCAGGAACAAGGAGCCCCCCCCCCCCGCCCAATTTAGGTCCCCTCACCCCCAAAATTTGCTCCCTTCACCCCAAAATTTGGTGTGTGCCCCCCCAAAAATCGGGGGTGTGGCCCCCCCCCCCCCAACTCAACCTTCACCCCCCCCCTCCCTATCCTCCACCTTCTACCTCAACGCTTCCCCCCCCCCCCCCCCGCCGAGAACTTCCCCCTAAGGTGCCCCCCACCCCCCTCCCCCTCCAAATTTCGGGGTGTCCCCACGTTGCCACCGGCCCCCACCCCCCAAAAATAAAATGTTCCCTCCTCCTCACACCCCCCCCCCCCCCACAGGGTGATTCTGGGGGGCCACTGTCCTGCAACGGGACCCTCCAGGGCATCGTCTCGTGGGGGCTCCAGACCTGCGCCCTCCCCGGCCGCCCCGGGGTTTACACCCGCGTCTGCAACTACGTGCGTTGGATCCAGGCCACCATGAATCAGAATTAGGGCTAGCGGATCCTCGCTGGGGGCTACCGAAAGCTGAGGGGGTGAGGGGAGGCGGGTGGGGGCCACCGGAGAGGATGGACACGGAGATGAGCCACAGCGGGTGACCAGGAGACGGGGATTTGGGCGACTACGGATCTGGGCTACCACGGACTACGGATCTGGGCCACCACAGGCCACAGAATTGGGCTACCACGGACTATGGATTTGGACGACTATGGACTACGGATCTGGGCTACCACGGACTATGGACATGGGCTACCACGGACTACGGAACTGGGCTACCACAGGCCACAGAATTGGGCTACCACGGACTATGGACATGGGCTACCATGGACCACAGAACTGGGCTACCACGGACTATGGATTTGGGCGACTATGGATCATAGATCTGGGCTACCACGGACTATGGACATGGGCTACCACAGACTATGGATCTGGGCTACCACGGACTACGGATCTGGGCCACCACAGGCCACAGAATTGGGCTACCACAGACTATGGACATGGGTCACCATGGACTAGGGATCTGGGCTACCACAGACTACGGATCTGGGCCACCACAGGCCACAGAATTGGGCTACCACGGACTATGGACATGGGCTACCACAGACAAGAACGAGGGACAGAAAAACATGGATCTGGGCCACTGTGGACCACAGGACTGGGCCACAAAGACCCAGATCTGGGTCACTATAGGCCACAGGTCTGGGCCACTACAGACATCGGCTATGGACATAGAAACGCGGATCTGGGCCACCACGGACCCAGATCTGGGCCACAAAGATCCAGATCTGGGTCACCATGGGCCATGGATCTGGGCCACCACAGACAACAACTAAGGCCACAAAGACCCAGATCTGGGCCACGGATGTGGGCTACCACAGACAACAACTAAGGCCACCAAGACCCAGATCTGGGCTCCCATGGGCCACGGATCTGGGCCACCAAGACCCAGATCTGGGCCACAAAGACCCAGATCTGGGCCACGGATCTGGGCCACCAAGACCCAGATCTGGGCTACCACGGGCCACGGATCTGGGCCACCAACATCCAGAAGCCACAAACCAGGGACCTGAACTCCCAGAAGGGGCCACAGATTTGGGGGGGGGGGGGGGAGAACCCAATAAATTCAGAGCAAACCCAGCCCTCGAGTCCATCTCTTCCCCCCTCACCTCATTGGCCACACCCCAGAGGCCACACCCCTCATGGGGGCGGGGCTTGTAGCCAAAGCCACGCCCCCCCCATAGCCGGGTTCTACAAGAATCTCTTTATTGAGCTGCAGAAAAATTGGGGGGGGGGGCGGGGAGGGACACAGTGATTCCGCCCCCCCCCCCCCCCCCCGGAGAGGAAGTGACATTGGGGGGGGGAGGGGACAGTCATGTGATCGAGGGGGGGGCGGGGACAACCTTCAGTCTGCCCCGCCCCCCTCCAAAAAAAAGGGAAAGTGAGGAAGAAAAGGGGGGTAGGGACTGTAGTGTTTGGCCCCGCCCAGTCCCGGGGGGTGGGGTAGGGTGGGTGGGGCCAGGGGTGTCCCACCCCCCCCCGGGTGGAGCCCTGAGAAGGTGGAGGGGGTGGGGCCACAGGTGGGCAACAGAGGGGGGGGGAGGTGGCGTCTGGAAGAGGCTGGACCAATCCGGAGGGGGCTCCGTCTCCCCATGCACCAATGAGGAACGGAGGTCAGAAACCGGCCAATCAGAGAAGACCAAGCCAGGTTTGGCGACCTTGACTCGGCCAATCACCGCTGCTCAAGGCAGGTCTTGAAGGAGCCAATCACGATGAGCCAACTCGGCCTGGAAAGACCCAAGCGAAGACCAACCCAACCCACCGGCCACCAACCAATCACAGCCTCGATCAAAGCAACCAATGGCGGCCGCAGCGGCCTGGGACTGGGCCAATCAGAAGAGGCCGCTCTAGACCTGCTCCAACCCAAACCTTGGCCAACTCAACCCAAACCTTGGCCAACGTGACTAGTCCAGCTCAACAGTGATTGGCCAATCCAAGCCTGGGCCAACCCCGCCCTGTTCTTGATGACCAATCCCAGAGCGGGACCTTAACTGAGTGGTCTACAACAAGCCAATCAGCTACGGGCAACCCAAACCTGGTCTAACTCAACCAACGGCCAACCTCGGTCTTGACCAATCGGAGAAGCCAGAGGACCCAGTTGAGACCAAACAAGGTCAAGCGTGACCTCATCACTCACCTCACCCTGCTCCTGGGGCCAATCAGAGGAGCCCAAACCGGCTACGCCCATGCCAAGGGGCGGGCGGACGCCATGTTGCTGGGGGCGGGACCCCCACCTTATCCTGAGGAACGTTCTGGACTTTCTTCCTCCTGTGGCCTCAGCGGCACCTCCCGCCCCCTCCAAGAAGGAAAAAAGCTTAAAAAAAAAAAAAAAAAAACCAACCCAAAATGCCCCAAAACACGCCAAATTTAACAATACCCCAAAATCCCTGAAAACACCCCAAAAAAAAAAGGCAAAGATTTGGTGGTGGCGTCTCCCTGGAAAAAGATTCAAGATGGCGCCGGTGCCACTGGGAGTGGTGGGGAGAAGGAGCAAAAAAAAGGGGGAGGGGTCACGCACCATCGAGCCACGCCCAGGGGAAAGGGGGAGGGGGTTACATGGCGGCCGGGGCGGGGCCAGAGGCGGCAGTGGGCGGGGCCGGGCGGTGGAAGTTGGTTTCCTTGTAGACGAACCAACAGCTGCCGACCCAAAGGACCAGGTTGAGGAAACCAAAGATCTGTGAGATGGGAGGGAAAAAAAAAATAAAAATGGGTCAAACCGCCCCAAAATCCACCCTCTGACCTCCCCCACACCCCCCTGAGGCTGCCAAAACTCCGCCCAGATCTGCCACGCCCTCCCCTCCCAGTGTCCACATCGGTTTCTCCACCCTCCCCCGGCAAGCGACGGGCACCCTGCGGTGGTGAACGCGGGTTTCCTCGAGAGGCGCCTCGAAAAGTTCCGCGAAAAGCTCCGAGTTGCTCAAGAGGCGCCTCAAAAACCTCAAGGTGTTCCCCCAAAATCTCCAAGAGGTTCCCCAAAACATCTGAAAATCCTCCAGAGGTTCCCCAAAAATCTCCAAGAGGGTCCCCAAAAAGTTCCCCCAAAAATGTTTGAAAAACTTCAAGAGGTTCCCCAAAATCTCCAAGAGGTTCCTCAAGACGTTCCGCAAGAGGGTCCCCCAAAATGTCTGAAAAACCTCAAGAGGGTCCCCAAAAATGTTCAAGAGGGTCCCCAAGAAGTTCCTCAAGAGGGTCCCCCAAAAATGTCTGAAAAACCTCAAGACTTTCCCCCAAAATCACTAAGAGGGTCCCCAAAAAATATCGAAAAAAACCTCAAGAGGTTCCCCAAAATCTCCAAGAGGTTCCTCGAGAGGGTCCCCCAAAATGTCTGAAAAACCTCAAGAGGATCCCCAAAAATGTTCAAGAAGTTCCTCAAGAGGGTCCCCAAGAAGTTCCTCAAGAGGGTCCCCCAAAAATGTCTGAAAAACCTCAAGACTTTCCCCAAAAGTCCCCAAGAGGGTCCCCAAAAAATATCTAAAAAACCTCGAGGGTCCCCAAAATCTCCAAGAGGTTCCTCAAGATGTTCCCCAAGAGGGTCCCCCAAAACTGTCTGAAAAACCTCAAGAGGGTCCCCAAAATCTCCCAGAGGGTCCCCAAGAGAATCACCCCAAAAAATGCTTCAAAAAATTCAAGAGGTTCCCCAAGAGGGTCCCCAAAAAATACCTGAAACACCTCAAGAGGGTCCCCAAAATCTCCAAGAAGTTCCTCGAGAGGGTCCCCCAAAATGTCTGAAAAACCTCAAGAGGGTCCCCAAAAATGTTCAAGAGGGTCCCCAAGAAGTTCCTCAAGAGGGTCCCCCAAAAATGTCTGAAAAACCTCAAGACTTTCCCCCAAAATCACTAAGAGGGTCCCCAAAAAATATCGAAAAAAACCTCAAGAGGTTCCCCAAAATCTCCAAGAGGTTCCTCGAGAGGGTCCCCCAAAATGTCTGAAAAACCTCAAGAGGATCCCCAAAAATGTTCAAGAAGTTCCTCAAGAGGGTCCCCAAGAAGTTCCTCAAGAGGGTCCCCCAAAAATGCCTGAAAAACCTCAAGACTTTCCCCAAAAGTCCCCAAGAGGGTCCCCAAAAAATATCTAAAAAACCTCGAGGGTCCCCAAAATCTCCAAGAGATTCCTCAAGACGTTCCCCAAGAGGGTCCCCCAAAACTGTCTGAAAAACCTCAAGAGGGTCCCCAAAATCTCCCAGAGGGTCCCCAAGAGAATCACCCCAAAAAATGCTTCAAAAAATTCAAGAGGTTCCCCAAGAGGGTCCCCAAAAAATACCTGAAACACCTCAAGAGGGTCCCCCAAATCTCCAAGAAGTTCCTCGAGAGGGTCCCCCAAAATGTCTGAAAAGCCTCAAGAGGGTCCCCAAAAATGTTCAAGAGGGTCCCCAAGAAGTTCCTCAAGAGGGTCCCCCAAAAATGTCTGAAAACCCTCAAGACTTTCCCCAAAAATCCCCAAGAGGGTCCCCAAAAAATATCTAAAAAACCTCGAGGGTCCCCAAAATCTCCAAGAGGTTCCTCAAGAGGTTCCCCAAGAGGGTCCCCCAAAAATGTCTGAAACACCTCAAGAGGGTCCCCAAAATCTCCAAGAAGTTCCTCAAGACATTCCGCAAGAGGGTCCCCCAAAATGTCTGAAAAACCTCAAGACTTTAACCAAAAATGTTCAAGAGGGTCCCCAAGAGGGTCCCCAAGAAGTTCCTCAAGAGGGTCCCCCAAAAATGTCTGGAACACCTCAAGACTTTCCCCAAAAATCCCCAAGAGGGTCCCCAAAAAATATCGAAAAAACCTCAAGAGGGTCCCCAAAAATGTTCAAGAAGTTCCTCAAGAGGGTCCCCAAGAAGTTCCTCAAGAGGGTCCCCCAAAAATGTCTGAAAACCCTCAAGACTTTCCCCAAAAATGCCCAAGAGGGTCCCCAAAAAATATCGAAAAAAACCTCAAGAGGTTCCCCAAAATCTCCAAGAGGATCCAAAAAAACCTCAAGATGTTCCCCCCAAAAATCTCCCAGAGGTTCCCCAAGACATCCCGCACGAGGGTCCCCCCCAAAAATATCCAAAAAACCTCCAGACGTCCCCCAAAAATCCCCAAGAGTTCCCCCCCCGCCCCCCCCCAAAAAAAAATACCCGAACCACCTCAAGAGCTTCCTCAAAAATCTCCCGGAAATCCCCCCAAAACCGTTTCCGAATCCCCCCGAATGCCCCTCTAGGGGCTCCCCCCGCCCCCCCAAGGGGGGGCACCCACCACGGAGACGTTGAGGGACCCCATGGGGGTGACCCCCGGGGGGCCGCAGGCGACGCCGGTGCCGGGGCAGTTGGGGAGCGGCGCCGCCGTCGAGGCCTTGACGTCCGCAAGGGCCTTGGCCCAGGCCGAGGAGCTGACGAGCCACAGGAAGGAGAAGGCCACGGTGGCCACGAAATCCTGACGGGGGGTGGCCACAAAAAGAAAGAGGGGGGGGGCGGTTAGGGGGTACCCCCAAATCAAACGGGAGGTTTGGGGAGGGTGGGAGGGGGGCGCGGATGGACGCGGGGGATGAGAGAGGTGGGAGGTTGGAGGTTATGGGAGGTGGGTGGTGAAATAGGGGGGGGACACACCCCGAAATCTGGGGGATGGAGAGGAGAATTGTGGGGGACCCCCGAGTTTTGGAAAATTAGGGGGGGGGACCCCAAAATCTGGGGGATAATTGTGGTGGAGCCATGGGTTCATGGAGCTGGGGGGGACCCTGAAATCTGGCGGATGGAGAGGAGAATTGTGGGGGACCCGCAAGTCTTGGAAAATTGGGGGGGACCCCGAAATCTGGTGGATGGAGAGGAGAATTGTGGGGGACCCCCGAGTTTTGGAAAATTAGGGGGGGGGACCCCAAAATCTGGGGGATAATTGTGGTGGAGCCATGGGTTCATGGAGCTGGGGGGGACCCTGAAATCTGGCGGATGGAGAGGAGAATTGTGGGGGACCCCCAAGTGTCAGAAAACTGGGGGGGACCCCAAAATCTGTGGGTGGGAGAGGAGAATCATGGGGGACCCCCAAGTGTCAGAAAACTGGGGGGGACCCCAAAATCTGGGGGATAATTGTGGTGGAGCCCTGGGTTCATGGGGGTTGGGGGGGACCCCGAAATCTGGCGGATGGAGAGGAGAATTGTGGGGGACCCGCAAGTTTTGGAAAATTGGGGGGGGACCCCAAAATCTGGGGGACAATTGTGGTGGAGCCCTGGGTTCATGGGGGTTGGGGGGGACCCCGAAATCTGGGGGATGGAGAATTGTGGGGGACCCCAAAATCCGTGGGTGGGAGAGGAGAATCGTGGGGGACCCCCAAGTCTCAGAAGACTGGGGGGGGGACCCCAAAATCTGGGGGATGGAGAGGAGAATCGTGGGGGACTCCAAGGAGCAGAGAACTGGGGGGGGGACCCCAAAATCTGGGGGATAAAGAAGAGAATTGTGGGGGACCCCAAAATCTGGAGGATGGAGAAAGACAATCATGGGGACCCCCCCCAAATCCCACAGACCTGGGAGGACCCCAAAATCAGGGGTGTGGGGGACACCCCCCCCCCCCCCCCAAAATGTTGGGTTTGGGCAGGTGGCGGGTCCCCCCCACCCCGTATTGGGAGGGGGTGAACCCCAAATTTATACACAGTCTGTTCCCTGCTCCCCAAAATGATTTTGGGGTGAAAAAGAGGCTATTTGGGGTGTGGGGTGGGGCTAAGCCCCCCCCAAAAAAAAGGGGGTGGGGCACTTACCCCGTGTCCTGTCCGCGGCAGCAGTAAGAGAGAAGTTCAGAGGGGGGTTACTGACCCCCCAAAATGTCCCCCGGCCCCCCCAAACGCGCCCCCCCCGAGGGGAAGGACCCAGCCGAGAAGTCCCATGATGCCTCACGAGGGTGGGGCGGGAGCCCCAGAGGCTCATGGGAGTTGTAGGTCAAGGTCATGTTGTGGGTTGGTGCTGGGAGGTATGGGAGGGGCAAGAGAGATGTGAGGGGGGGGGGGGATGGAGGGGGGAAACCCCAAAAAGCATGGAAAAGAACCCAAAAAAGGGGGGGGGAGGGAAAAAGGAGGGAAAAAAGGAGGGAAAAAAGGAGGAAAAAAGGAGGGAAAAAGGAGGGAAAAAAGGAGGGAAAAAAGGAGGGAAAAAAGGAGGGAAAAAAGGAGGAAAAAAGGAGGGAAAAAAGGAGGGAAAAAAGGAGGAAAAAAGGAGGGAAAAAAGGAGGAAAAAAGGAGGAAAAAAGGAGGAAAAAAGGAGGAAAAAAGGAGGAAAAAGAGGAAAAAAGGAGGAAAAAAAGGAGGGAAAAAAGGAGGAAAAAAGGAGGAAAAAAGGAGGAAAAAAGGAGGAAAAAAGGAGGAAAAAAGGAGGAAAAAAGGAGGAAAAAAGGAGGAAAAAAGGAGGAAAAAAGGAGGAAAAAGGAGGAAAAAAGGAGGAAAAAAGGAGGAAAAAAGGAGGAAAAAGGAGGAAAAAAGGAGGAAAAAAGGAGGAAAAAAGGAGGAAAAAAGGAGGAAAAAAAGGAGGAAAAAAGGAGGAAAAAAGGAGGAAAAAAGGAGGAAAAAAGGAGGAAAAAAGGAGGAAAAAAGGAGGAAAAAAGGAGGAAAAAAGGAGGAAAAAAGGAGGAAAAAAGGAGGAAAAAAGGAGGAAAAAGGAGGAAAAAGGAGGAAAAAAGGAGGAAAAAAGGAGGAAAAAAGGAGGAAAAAAGGAGGAAAAAAGGAGGAAAAAAGGAGGAAAAAAGGAGGAAAAAAGGAGGAAAAAAGGAGGAAAAAAGGAGGAAAAAAGGAGGAAAAAAGGAGGAAAAAAGGAGGAAAAAGGAGGGAAAACCAAACAAATTTTTTTTTTTTAAAAAAAAAGGACGCAAAAAACAAAAAAAAGACAATAAACAAAAAAAAAAAAAAGGATGACCCCCCCCCCCCCCAAACCAGATGGAAACCCCCCCTTGGAAAAATGCCATCAACCAGCCCCTCCAAAACCCCCCGAAACGCCCCCAAACCCCCCCTCAACCCCCCCAAACCCCCCCCGAGCCCCCCCCGAGCCCCCCCCGAGCCCCCCCGCAGGACTCACGGCCAGGGGCAGGGCCCCCCGTCGCGGCGGTAGCGGGGCAGCGCCCCCAGGAGGAGCGCGAGGGCGGCGGCGCTGTAGAGGAAGGCCAACGCCGCCACGGCCACGAAGAACTGCGCCCCCGAGGAGAAGTCGCCCACCAGGTGCACGTCGGTCGCCCACGTCCGGTTGCAGACGCCGGGTAGGGACGGGGTGAAGGTGACCCGGTTCAACCTACGGGGGGGGGGGGGACACACGGGGGACGGGGGGGGGACACACACACCACACACGGTCAATCGCCGCACCCCAAAACCTTCCCGCCGGGGATTAACGGCGCCCGACGGAGGTTGGTTGGCCAACGGTTGGTTGGTTAAAGCCAACTGAAGGTCGTTCCGTGGTTGAGGGGCCGTCTAGAAGTTTCTAGATCGTCCAACCACCCCCCAAGTCCTACAGACGTTGGTTGGCCAAGGGTTGACCACTCAAACCCAACTGAAGGTCATTCCATGCTTGAGGAACCTTCTTGGACCTTCTAGAACCTCCCAACCTCCATCATCAACCTCCCAAGTCCTACAGAGGTTGGTTGGCCAAGGGTTGACCACTCAAACCCAACTGAAGGTCATTCCATGCTTGAGGAACCTTCTTGGGTCTTCTAGAACCTCCAATCACCTCCCATGACCTACAGAGGTTGGTTGGCCAACCCTTGACCTCTTCCACTCAACTTCTTCCATGGTTGAGGGACCTTCTAGATCGTCCAACCACCCCCCAAGACCTACAGAGATTGGTTGGCCAACGGTTGACCACTCAAACCCAACTGAAGCTTCTTCCATGCTTGAGGAACCTTCTTGGGTCTTCTAGAACCTCCAATCACCTGCCAAGACCTACAGAGGTTGGTTGGCCAACCCTTGACCTCTTCCACTCAACTTCTTCCATGGTTGAGGGACCTTCTAGATCCTCCAACCACCCCCAAGTCCTACAGAGGTTGGTTGGCCAAGGGTTGACCACTCAAACCCAACTGAAGGTCATTCCATGCTTGAGGAACCTTCTTGGACCTTCTAGAACCTCCCAACCTCCATCATCAACCTCCCAAGTCCTACAGAGGTTGGTTGGCCAACGGTTGACCACTCAAACCCAACTGAAGGTCATTCCATGCTTGAGGGACCTTCTTGGGTCTTCTAGAACCTCCAATCACCTGCCAAGACCTACGGAGGTTGGTTGGCCAACCCTTGACCTCTTCCACTCAACTTCTTCCATGCTTGAGGGACCTTCTAGATCGTCCAACCACCTCCCAAGTCCTACAGAGGTTGGTTGGCCAAGGGTTGACCACTCAAACCCAACTGAAGGTCATTCCATGCTTAAGGAACCTTCTTGGGTCTTCTAGAACCTCCAATCACCTGCCAAGACCTACAGAGGTTGGTTGGCCAACCCTTGACCTCTTCCACTCAACTTCTTCCATGGTTGAGGGACCTTCTAGATCCTCCAACCACCCCCCAAGTCCTACAGAGATTGGTTGGCCAAGGGTTGACCACTCAAACCCAACTGAAGGTCATTCCATGCTTGAGGAACCTTCTTGGACCTTCTAGAACCTCCCAACCTCCATCATCAACCTCCCAAGTCCTACAGAGGTTGGTTGGCCAAGGGTTGACCACTCAAACCCAACTGAAGCTTCTTCCATGCTTGAGGGACCTTCTTGGGTCTTCTAGAACCTCCAATCACCTGCCAAGACCTACAGAGGTTGGTTGGCCAACCCTTGACCTCTTCCACTCAACTTCTTCCATGCTTGAGGGACCTTCTAGATCGTCCAACCACCTCCCAAGTCCTACAGACGTTGGTTGGCCAAGGGTTGACCACTCAAACCCAACTGAAGGTCATTCCATGCTTGAGGAACCTTCTTGGGTCTTCTAGAACCTCCAATCACCTGCCAAGACCTACAGAGGTTGGTTGGCCAACCCTTGACCTCTTCCACTCAACTTCTTCCATGCTTGAGGGACCTTCTAGAACCTTCTAGAACCTCCAATCACCTCCCAGGTCCTACAGAGGTTGGTTGGCCAAGGGTTGACCACTCAAACCCAACTGAAGGTCATCCCATGCTTGAGGAACCTTCTTGAGCCTTCTAGAACCTTCTAGAACCTCCAACCCTCCTCTCTCCACCAGCCAATCAGCGTTGAGGAAAGGGGCGGGGCCTCACCGGAAGGGGTAGGCGAAGGGGGCGGTGACGGTGACGTTGGATTGGCCGCCGCAGCTGACCAGGAAGGAGACGGCGCCGCTGTAACCCCCGCAGGTGGCGAAGGCGAAAATGGAGAAAAACTGTCGGGAAAAAGAAAAAAAAAAAAAAAAAATTAAAAATAATAAAAAAAGAGGATTTACACCCAAAAAAATCACCCGGAAAATTTATTGTTTGGAAGGAAAAAAAAAAAAAAAAAGATGAAAAATTCAAGTTTTTGTAAGAAAAAGCGCCGCAAAAACGTCGCCAATTTAAATATTCATTTTTTAATTTTAATTTTTACGTTAAAAATCTGAAAAAATAAATATTTTAAAAATTGCCCCCCCCAAAAAAAAAATCCAACAAAAATTTGCAAATATTGGGGAAAAAAAAAAAAAAAAGCAGAAACAGTTCTGACAGGATTTTAATCGCTAATTAGATGGATCGGGGCATTAATTTAAATATTTTATTAAAAATTTTATTCAAGGATTTTTTTTTTTAAATATTTTGACAATTTGAATTTTTGAATTTTTTTTAAATTTTAATTGCTGGGCAAAAAAGTGGGTTTTTTGCTTTTTAGTTATTTTTTTTCACGTTTTAATTTGAAAAAAAAAATTGAACTAAGACATTTTTAATTGAAAAAAAACCTTAAATTTTAATTAAAAAAAAAATTAAATTTTAATTTTAGAGTTTTAACGTGAAATGGTAATCTCAAAATCATTTTAATTTGAAGAATAAATTTCAACTTTAAAGAGTTTTAACACAAATAAACTTTAAGAATAACTATTTAAAATATAAATTTTCATTTTAATTTTGAAGTTTCAACGTGAATAAATTTTAATGTCAAAATAATTTTAATTTGAAGAATAAATTTTAATTTTAGAGTTTTAACTTTAACTTTATTTGATCAATAATCATAAATTCTAATTTTAAAGATAAATTCTAATTTTAAAGATAAATTCTAATTTTAAAGATAAATTCTAATTTTAAAGATAAATTTCAATTTTAAAGATAAATTTCAATTTTAAAGATAAATTTCAATTTTAAAGATAAATTTCAATTTTAAAGACAAATAAATTTTAATTTTAAAGATAAATAAATTTTAATTTTAAAGACAAATAAATTTTAATTTTAAAGATAAATAAATTTTAATTTTAAAGATAAATAAATTTTAATTTTAAAGATAAATAAATTTTTATTTCAAAGATAATTTAAATAAATTTTAATTTTAAAGATAATTCAACTTGAGAAAATTTTAATTTTAAACATAATTTGACTTGAATAAATTTTAATTTAACTTGAATAAATTCTAATTTTTAAGATAATTCGACTTGAATAAATTTTAATTTTAAAGTTAATTTGACTTGAATGAATTTTAATTTTAATTTAACTTCAATAAATTCTAATTTTAAAGATAATTTGGCTCAAATTTTAATTTTAACTTCAATAAATTTTAATTTTAAAGAGAATTTGGCTCAAATTTTTAATTTTAACTTCAATAAATTTTAATTTTAAAGAGAATTTGGCTCAAATTTTAATTTTAACTTCAATAAATTTTAATTTTAAAGAGAATTTGGCTCAAATTTTAAAGAGAATTTGGCTCAAATTTTAAAGAGAATTTGGCTCAAATTTTAAAGAGAATTTGGCTCAAATTTTAAAGAGAATTTGGCTCAAATTTTAAAGAGAATTTGGCTCAAATTTTAAAGAGAATTTGGCTCAAATTTTAAAGAGAATTTGGCTCAAATTTTAAAGAGAATTTGGCTCAAATTTTAAAGAGAATTTGGCTCAAATTTTAAAGAGAATTTGGCTCAAATTTTAAAGAGAATTTGACTCAAATAAATTTTCATTTCAAAAATAATTGGACTTGAATAAATTTTAATTTTGAAGATAATTCGACTTGAATAAATTTTAATTTTGAAGATAATTCGACTTGAATAAATTTTAATTTTGAAGATAATTCGACTTGAATAAATTTTAATTTTGAAGAGAATTTATCTTGAATAAATTTTAACTTTAAAAATAATTTGACTCGAATAAATTTTAATTTCAAAGCTAAATCGACTTGAAAAACAAATTTTGATTTCAACCAGTTTGAATTCGAATTCAAAATTTTCATTTAAAAAATAATTTTCATTGCAAGTTTTCAAAATAATTTTAAGAATTTGTAATTTCAAATCTCATTCTGATTTGATTCGCTTCTAATTTTAAAGATAAATGCAAGCTGAATAAATTTATAATTTTAATTTCGAGAAATTCTCATTTCCAAACTCATTTTCATGTCATTAAACTTTATTTTTGTCAAGAATTTTAATTTGACTAAACCTTCAAAAATATATTTGAAAAATCAATTTTAATTTCGCTTTGAACAAATGTTCATTTTTAAAAGTCCAATTTGAATAATTAATTTTAAAATTAATTTTAATTTCAAGATCATTTCCAAAACGATTTTCATGTCAATCAATTTTATTTTCGGAAATAATTCGAATTCGACCGAAATTTCAAAAATAATTTAACTTGGAAAAGAAGTTTTAATTTTTAAAATCAGCGATTTGAATAATAAATTCTAATTTACAGATAATTTTAACGAATAAACTTCAATTTCCAAAATCATTTTAATACGAATAAATAATTTCGGTGAATAATTTTAGCACGGGTAAAATTTCAAAATTAATTTTATTTAAAGCAAAAACTCGTTTTAATTTGAATAAAATTTCATTTAAATTTGAAGAATAAATTTTAAATTTGGATTTGAATCGGTTTTAAAGTTCAATTTGAATAATTCTAATTTAAAGATAATTTTAATACGAAAACATTTTAAATTTTGAATTTATTCTAATTTGAATAATAAATTTTACGTTTACAAATAATTCTAATTTTAAAATTTTTTATTTAAAAAATAATTCTCACTTTAAAACTAATTCGAAGTCATTAAAGACATTAATTTAATTTCTAAATATTTTCCAATTAATTTAAATAATTTCAATTTAAATACATTTTAATACTTAATATTTTAATACTTTTATTCCAAAATCTAACGTTTCCTTTCGATAATTCACTTCACACCCTTCAAATTTTAATATTTAAATATTTAAAATTTCAATTTTTTTGGCATTTTTTAATTTTTCCCACTTGAAATTTTAATTTCCATTTTCAAAAATTCCTCGGCTTTCAATTTTTTGCCGTAAAAAATCAAATTTGAACTAAATTTACTCTTAATTATAATCCCGGTACCCCCCCCTGTATTCCCAGTGCCCTCCCAGTAAGGCCTCAGCCCCTCCCCAGCACTCCCAGTATCCCCCAGTTCCTCCCAGTAACCCTCCAGTGCTCTACAGTCCTTCCCAGTAACCCCCAGTCCCTCCCAGTAACCACCCAGTCCCTCCTAGTTCCCCTCCCAGTGCTTCCCAGTAACACCCAGCCCTTCCCACTCCTCCCAGTATCCCCTCAGCGCCCTCCAGTCCCTCCCACTCCTCTCCCAGTAACCCCCCAGTGCTCTCCAGTTTCTCCCAGTAAGAGCCAGTAACCCCCACTCCTTCCCAGTGCCTCACCGCTTCCCTCCCAGTAACCACCCGGTCCTTTCCAGCATCCCCCCACTCCCTCCCAGTAACTCCCCAGTCCTTCCCAATACCTCCCCAGCCCCCCCAGTAACCTCCCGGTCCATCCCACTCCAGTAACCTCCCAGTCCCTCCCAGTAACTCCCCAGCCCACTCCAGTAACCTCCCAGTAATTCTCTAGCCCGCTCCAGTAACCTCCCAGTAACTCCCTAGGCCCCCCAGTCCATCCCAGTAACTCCCCAGCCCCCCCCAGTCCATCCCAGTAACTCCCCAGCCCCCCCCAGCCCATCCCAGTAACTCCCCAGTCCCCCCCAGTTACCTCCCATTCCATCCCAGTAACTCCCCAGCCCCCTCAGTAACCTCCCAGTCCATCCCAGTAACTCCCCAATCCCCCCCAGTAACCTCCCAGCCCATCCCAGTAACTCCCCAGCCTCCCCAGTAACCTCCCAGTCCATCCCAGTAACTCCCCAGCCTCCCCAGTAACCTCCCAGTCCATCCCAGTAACTCCCCAGTCCCCCCCAGTAACCTCCCAGTCCATCCCAGTAACTCCCCAGCCCCCCCAGTAACCTCCCAGTCCATCCCAGTAACTCCCCAATCCCCCCCAGTAACCTCCCAGCCCATCCCAGTAACTCCCCAGCCTCCCCAGTAACCTCCCAGTCCATCCCAGTAACTCCCCAGTCCATCCCAGTAACTCCCCAGCCCCCCCAGTAACCTCCCAGTCCATCCCAGTAACTCCCCAGTCCCCCCCAGTAACCTCCCAGTCCATCCCAGTAACTCCCCAGCCTCCCCAGTAACCTCCCAGTCCATCCCAGTAACTCCCCAGTCCCCCCCAGTAACCTCCCAGTCCATCCCAGTAACTCCCCAGCCTCCCCAGTAACCTCCCAGTCCATCCCAGTAACTCCCCAGCCCCCCCCAGCCCATCCCAGTAACTCCCCAGCCCCCCCCCAGCCCATCCCAGTAACTCCCCAGCCCCCCCAGTAACCTCCCAGTCCATCCCAGTAACCCCCCAGCCCCTCCCCAGTGCTCTCCAGTCCCTCCCATTAACCTCGCAGCCCATCCCAGTAACTCCCCAAACCCCCCCACTCGCTCCCAGTCCCTCCCAGCGCTCCCAGTCGCACGCACCCACTGGAGGGCCCGCACCATGCCCAGCGGCTCCTTGGCGGGGCCCAGATCCACCCGCAGCCCCGACATCTTGGTCCCGGCGGCGCGGCGGAAGTGACGTCACAGCGACGGCGACGGCCGCCCATCGCCGCCAACCCGGCCCCGCCGCTTCATTTGCATACCAGGCCACGCCCCCTCGCCGGTCATTTCAACTTTATTCGCCTTCACCGCTACGGTCACATAACCACGCCCACAGCCGCCTCTCATTTACATACCAGGCGGGTGTTTCCCCCAGGCCACGCCCACTCCGCCCCAGGGTCCTACAGCCCCCCCCGGGCGCTCCCAAGTCGCCCCCCGAGGCCTCCCAGTGGCCCCCACACCCCCCCACTTGCCCCCAGAACCCCCCAACTTGCCCCCAGAGTCCTCCAAGGGCCCCCGAACCCCCCCCAGTTGCCCCCAGACCCCTCCAAATCGCCCCCCCCCCACTCCGCTTGCCCCCAGATCCTTCCCACTTGCCCGCGGGGCTCCTCTAGTTGCCCCCAGACCCCCCCAAGTTGCCCCCTAAGTTGCCCCCAGACCCCTCCAAATTGCCCCCCCCACTCCACTTGCCCCCAGATCCTTCCCGCTTGCCCACGGGGCTCCTCTAGTTGCCCCCAGACCCCCCCAAAGTTGCCCCCAGACCCCCCAAAGTTGCCCCCTAAGTGCCCCCAGAGCTCCCCCAGTTGCCCCCAGACCTCCCCCAGTTGCCCCCAGACCCCTCCAAATCGCCCCCCCCCACTCCACTTGCCCCCAGATCCTTCGCACTTGCCCCCAGGGCTCCTCTAGTTGCCCCCAGACCCCCAATTGCCCCCTAAATTCCCCCAGACCCCTCCAAATCGCCCCCCCCCTCCACTTGCCCCCAGATCCTTCCCACTTGCCCGCGGGGCTCCTCTAGTTGCCCCCAGACCCCCCCAAGCTGCCCCCTAAGTACCCCCCATTGCCCCCCAGACCCCTTTAAATCACCCCCCCTACTCCACTTGCCCCCAGATCCTTCCCACTTGCCCCCAGGGCTCCTCTAGTTGCCCCCAGACCCCCCCAAGTTGCCCCCAGACCCCTAATTGCCCCCTAAATTCCCCCAGACCCCTCCAAGTCGCCCCCCTCCACTCCACTTGCCCCCAGGGCTCCTCTAGTTGCCCCCAGACCCCCCCCCCAAGTTGCCCCCCAAACCCCTCAAGTTGCCCCCAGAGCCCCCCAAGTTACCCCCAGAGCCCCAATTGCCCCCTAAGTGCCCCCAGACCCCTCCAAATCGCCCCCCCCCACTCCATTTGCCCCCAGATCCTTCCCACTTGCCCCCGGGGCTCCTCTAGTTGCCCCCAGACCCCCCCCTAGAAGTCCCAGATGTTGAGGGCCCCCCGCACCCGCCCGAACCCCAACACCCGCCGCCGCTCCGTCCGTCCCCCCCCTCCCACCACCTCCACCTCCACCCCCTCCTCCCCACGGCCACTAGCCACACGGCCACTAGCCCCTCGGCTACTTGCCCCCCACTCCCCCGTCTCCTGCCCGTAACTCTCTCCCCCCTCTCGCTCCAGGTCTGATATTCCTCCGTAGCCACCAACCCGGTGGTCACTAGCCCCGTGGCCACCACCTCGGGGGCCACCTGCCCCAGAGTTACGTGCCCCCCCAACCCCATCCTTGTGGCCACCAACCCCGTGGCCACCACGGCAACATTTAGTAGCCCCGCAGCAACTCCCGGCCTCCCCGAGCTCCGATGTCTCCCTGTGGCTACCAGCCCTGTGGCCACTAGCCCCACGGCTACAACCTCCCTGATCACCATCCCTACAGCCACTAGCCCCGTGGCCACCATCCTCGTGGCTACCAACCCCGTGACCACCATCCTCATGGCTACCAACCCCGTGGCCACCATCCCAGCGGCCACCAACCCCGTGGCCACCAACCCCCTCGCAGCCCCGCCCCTCCCAGTAGCCCCCCGCCTCGGTAGCCAACTCCACCGCCCGCTTGCCCAACCCCAACCGCGGTAGCCCCTTCTCCAGGGAGGCCAGCAGGACGCAAGCCTTACACAGCGGTTGGCTAGCGGCGAAACCGCACCGCATGCACGCCCCCAACGTTTTGGTAGCCACCTCGGCCGCCACCGCTAGCCGTCGTCCCGAATGACCCAAGGCGGCTACCGTACTAGCCCGGGTGGCTTCTAAATCTTTGAGGAGGCTCCTGGCGTGGCCACGGTAGGCGTGGGGCGCGTAGACGCACTCGGTGCTCAGGTAGTCCAACCCCTGGAAGTAGGCGTAGAGGACGATCTCCTTCTCGTAGGCGTGTCTCAAAGGCTTGCAACGGGCTACCGCTGGCCACGGGGTGGCTACCGAGTTTTGGGGCGTTTGAGGGTGATTTGAAGAACCTGAAGTAGCCTTCGGGGCTTTGGCGGTGGCCATCGACAGCTTCCGGGTGGTTTTGGAAGGGTTTGGGGTGGTTGCGCTGGTGGCCCGGGCGGGTTTGGTGGCCACGGGGACCTTCGTGGAGGTCGTGGTGGCCTCTTTAGTAGCCACAGAGTCCATAAGAACGTTTGTGGAGGTCGTGAGGGTCCCCGTGGGGTCTTTGGTGGCCACGGGGACCTTCATAGAGCTCATGGTGGTCCCCATGGTGTCTTTGGTGGCCACAGGGACCTTCGTGGAGGTCAGGGTGGCCTCTTTAGGCTCTTTGGTAGCCACAGACTCCATAAGAACCTTCAGGCAGCTCATGGTGGCCTCTGGAGAGTGTTTGGTGGCCACAAAGTCCACAGGGACCTTCATGGAGGTCGTGGTGGCCTCCAGAGGGTCTTTGGTGGCCACAGAAACCTTCACGGACATCGTGGTGGCCTCTGTAGGGTCTTTGGTAGCCACAGAGTCCATAGGAACGTTCACGGAGCTCGTGGTGGCCTCTGGAGGGTTTTTGGTGGCCACACAGACCTCCATGGAGCTCGTGGTGGCCTCTGGAGGGTGTTCGGTGGCCACAGAGCCCACAGGGACCTTCACGGAGCTCGTGGTGGCCTCCGGAGGATCTTTGGTGGCCACACGGACCTCCATGGAGCTCATGGTGGCCTCTGGAGGGTGTTCGGTGGCCACAGAGTCCACAGGAACCTTCACGGAGCTCGTGGTGGCCTCTGGAGGGTTTTTGGTGGCCACACGGACCTCCATGGAGCTCGTGGTGGCCTCTGGAGGGTGTTCAGTGGCCACAGAGCCCACAGGGACCTCCACGGAGCTCGTGGTGGCCTCTGGAGGGTTTTTGGTGGCCACAGGGGCCTCCGTGGAGCTCGTGGTGGCCTCCAAAGGCATTTCAGTGGCCTCCGCGGGGTTCTTGGTGGCCACGGAGCTCTCGGAGGCGTTTGGGGGGGTGGGGGAGGCCCTCGTGGCCCCCCCTGGGGCCGTGGTGGCCCCGGTGGCCGCCCCGGTGGCCTCGGTGGCCGCGCGGCGCAGCCGGGCCACGTCCCCGCGCAGGAAGTTCATCAGCACCGTCTCAGCGATGTCGTCGGCGTTGTGACCTGCGGGGACACGGGGCGGCCCAGTGTCTCCCAGTAACCTCCCAGTGCCTCCCAGTAACCTCCCAGTGCCTCCCAGTAACCTCCCAGTGCCTCCCAGTACCTTCCCAGTGCCTCCCAGTACCTTCCCAGAGCGCTCCCAGTACCTTCCCAGAGCGCTCCCAGTAACCATCAGTCCCTCCCAGTACCTTCCCACAGCCCCCCGAGCTGCCAGTAACCTCCAGTCCCCTCCCAGTCCCCTCGAGCTCCCTCCAGTCCCCTCCCAGTCCCCTTGAACCCCCTCCCAGTCCCCTCGAACCCTCTCCAGTCCCCTCCCAGTCCCCTCGAACCCCCTCCCAGTCCCCTCCCAGTCCCCTCGAACCCCCTCCAGTCCCCTCCCAGTCCCCTTGAACCCTCTCCAGTCCCCTCCCAGTCCCCTTGAACCCTCTCCAGTCCCCTCCCAGTCCCCTTGAACCCTCTCCCAGTCCCCTCCCAGTCCCCTCGAACACCCTCCCAGTCCCCTCCCAGTCCCCTCGAACCCCCTCCCAGTCCCCTCCCAGTCCCCTCGAACCCTCTCCAGTCCCCTCCCAGTCCCCTTGAACCCTCTCCAGTCCCCTCCCAGTCCCCTTGAACCCCCTCCCAGTCCCCTCCCAGTCCCCTCGAACCCTCTCCCAGTCCCCTCCCAGTCCCCTCCCAGTCCCCTTGAACCCCCTCCCAGTCCCCTCCCAGTCCCCTCGAACCCTCTCCCAGTCCCCTCCCAGTCCCCTTGAACCCCCTCCCAGTCCCCTCCCAATCCCCTCGAACCCTCTCCAGTCCCCTCCCAGTCCCCTTGAACCCCCTCCAGTCCCCTCCCACCACCTCCCAGTCCCCTCCCAATCCCCTTGAACCCCCTCCAGTCCCCTCCCAATCCCCTCGAACCCTCTCCAGTCCCCTCCCACCACCTCCCAGTCTCCTTGAACCCCCTCCAGTCCCCTCCCACCACCTCCCAGTCGCCTCCCAGTCCCCTTGAACCCCCTCCAGTCCCCTCCCACCACCTCCCAGTCGCCTCCCAGTCCCCTTGAACCCCCTCCAGTCCCCTCCCACCACCTCCCAGTCCCTTTGAACCCCCTCCAGTCCCCTCCCACCACCTCCCAGTCCCTTTGAACCCCCTCCAGTCCCCTCCCACCACCTCCCAGTCCCTTTGAACCCCCTCCAGTCCCTTTGAACCCGCTCCGCTCCCCACCCATCCCCTCCCAGCGCTCACCAGTGGCGATCCAGTCGACTCCCAGCAACCTAGCCCCTCTCTCCAAAGCCTGTCTCCTCCAAACTCCGCAAAAAGTGCACCGGCTGCCGGAACCCAAGCGGGCCGCCACGTCGTCCACGCTCCAACCAAAAAGTTCCCGGTGGGATACGACCAGTAAAGGCAAATCCCCCCTGGCCCTCCTGACGGCTCCCAACGCCGCCTCCCGGTAGCCCGCGATCCCCTCGTCCACCGAGAGCAAAGCCAAACGGTAGCCGCAACCTCGGCGGCGGCGCAAACGCTTCAAGAGGTGGGCGAGGACGGCGGAATCTTTCCCTCCCGACGTAGCCACGGCCACGGTTTGGCCCGGTTTGGGGGTTTGGGGGATCCCCCCGGTGGCCCCGCCCGTGGCTACGACAGGTTGGGTTTGGGTAGCCGCGGAGGTGAGGGCGCGGTGGGCTTCGTCTTCGAAGGCGGCCACGAAGCAACGGCGGCAAAGGGGGTCGCCCGTGCGGGGCCGGCGGAGGGAGGCGGCCAGGGGGCAGCGGCGGCAGCGGGGGGGCGGCATGGCGGCGCTAACGAGCGGGAGCTAATTAGCGAGAGATGTGTTAATTGGGAAGGGGGGGGGGGGGTGTGTCGGGGGAAAGGGGGAGGCGCTAGGGAGTGTTTTGGGGGGCAACAGCCGGGGAAAAGGGGATGCTGGGGGTGTTGTTGGGGAAGAGCAATTAGGGTAAGTTAATTAGAAGGGGTTAATTAGGACGAAGAGTGTTAATTAGGAGAAGAAATGTTAATTAGGGGGGTGTCGGGGGAAAGGGGGAGGCGCTAGGGAGTGTTTTGGGGGGCAACAGCCGGGGAAAAGGGGATGCTGCGGGTGTTGTTGGGGAAGAGCAATGAGAGTAAGTTAATTAGAAGGGGTTAATTAGGACAAAGAGTGCTAATTAGGAAAGTAAATGTTAATTAGGGGGGTGTCAGGGGAAAGGGGGAGGCGCTAGGGAGTGTTTTGGGGGGCAACAGCCGGGGAAAAGGGGACTCTGGGGGTGTTGTTGGAGAGAGAGAGATAGGAGTAAGTTAATTAGAAGGGGTTAATTAGGACAAAGAGTGTTAATTAGGAGAAGAAGTGTTAATTAGGGAGGTGTCGGGGGAAAGGGGGAGGTGCTAGGGAGTGTTTTGGGGGGCAACAGCCGGGGAAAAGGGGATGCTGCGGGTGTTGTTGGGGAAGAGCAATTAGGGTAAGTTAATTAGAAGGGGTTAATTAGGACAAAGAGTGTTAATTAGGAGAAGAAGTGTTAATTAGGGGGGTGTCGGGGGAAAGGGGGAGGCGCTAGGGAGTGTTTTGGGGGGCAACAGCCGGGGAAAAGGGGATGCTGCGGGTGTTGTTGGGGAAGAGCAATTAGGGTAAGTTAATTAGAAGGGGTTAATTAGGACAAAGAGTGTTAATTAGGAGAAGAAGTGTTAATTAGGGGGGTGTCGGGGGAAAGGGGGAGGCGCTAGGGAGTGTTTTGGGGGGCAACAGCCGGGGAAAAGGGGATGCTGGGGGTGTTGTTGGGGAAGAGCAATTAGGGTAAGTTAATTAGAAGGGGTTAATTAGGACAAAGAGTGCTAATTAGGAAAGTAAATGTTAATTAGGGGGGTGTCAGGGGAAAGGGGGAGGCGCTAGGGAGTGTTTTGGGGGGCAACAGCCGGGGAAAAGGGGACTCTGGGGGTGTTGTTGGAGAGAGAGAGATAGGAGTAAGTTAATTAGAAGGGGTTAATTAGGACAAAGAGTGTTAATTAGGAGAAGAAGTGTTAATTAGGGAGGTGTCGGGGGAAAGGGGGAGGCGCTAGGGAGTGTTTTGGGGGGCAACAGCCGGGGAAAAGGGGACTCTGGGGGTGTTGTTGGAGAAGAGCAATGAGGGTAAGTTAATTAGAAGGGGTTAATTAGGACAAAGAGTGTTAATTAGGAGAAGAAGTGCTAATTAGGGGGGTGTCGGGGGAAAGGGGGAGACGCTAGGGAGTGTTTTGGGGGGCAACAGCCGGGGAAAAGGGGATGCTGCGGGTGTTGTTGGGGAAGAGCAATTAGGGTAAGTTAATTAGAAGGGGTTAATTAGGACGAAGAGTGTTAATTAGGAGAAGAAATGTTAATTAGGGGGGTGTCGGGGGAAAGGGGGAGGCGCTAGGGAGTGTTTTGGGGGGCAACAGCCGGGGAAAAGGGGATGCTGCGGGTGTTGTTGGGGAAGAGCAATTAGGGTAAGTTAATTAGAAGGGGTTAATTAGGACAAAGAGTGTTAATTAGGAGAAGAAGTGTTAATTAGGGGGGTGTCGGGGGAAAGGGGGAGGCGCTAGGGAGTGTTTTGGGGGGCAACAGCCGGGGAAAAGGGGATGCTGCGGGTGTTGTTGGGGAAGAGCAATGAGAGTAAGTTAATTAGAAGGGGTTAATTAGGACAAAGAGTGCTAATTAGGAAAGTAAATGTTAATTAGGGGGGTGTCAGGGGAAAGGGGGAGGCGCTAGGGAGTGTTTTGGGGGGCAACAGCCGGGGAAAAGGGGATGCTGCGGGTGTTGTTGGGGAAGAGCAATTAGGGTAAGTTAATTAGAAGGGGTTAATTAGGACAAAGAGTGTTAATTAGGAGAAGAAGTGTTAATTAGGGGGGTGTCGGGGGAAAGGGGGAGGCGCTAGGGAGTGTTTTGGGGGGCAACAGCCGGGGAAAAGGGGATGCTGCGGGTGTTGTTGGGGAAGAGCAATTAGGGTAAGTTAATTAGAAGGGGTTAATTAGGACAAAGAGTGTTAATTAGGAGAAGAAGTGTTAATTAGGGGGGTGTCGGGGGAAAGGGGGAGGCGCTAGGGAGTGTTTTGGGGGGCAACAGCCGGGGAAAAGGGGATGCTGGGGGTGTTGTTGGAGAAAAGCAATGAGGGTAAGTTAATTAGAAGGGGTTAATTAGGACAAAGAGTGTTAATTAGGAGAAGAAGTGTTAATTAGGGGGGTGTCGGGGGAAAGGGGGAGGCGCTAGGGAGTGTTTTGGGGGGCAACAGCCGGGGAAAAGGGGATGCTGGGGGTGTTGTTGGGGAAGAGCAATGAGAGTAAGTTAATTAGAAGGGGTTAATTAGGACAAAGAGTGTTAATTAGGAGAAGAAGTGTTAATTAGGGGGGTGTCGGGGGAAAGGGGGAGGCGCTAGGGAGTGTTTTGGGGGGCAACAGCCAGGGAAAAGGGGATGCTGGGGGTGTTGTTGGGGAAGAGCAATTAGGGTAAGTTAATTAGAAGGGGTTAATTAGGACAAAGAGTGTTAATTAGGAGAAGAAATGTTAATTAGGGGGGTGTCGGGGGAAAGGGGGAGGCGCTAGGGAGTGTTTTGGGGGGCAACAGCCGGGGAAAAGGGGATGCTGGGGGTGTTGTTGGGGAAGAGCAATTAGGGTAAGTTAATTAGAAGGGGTTAATTAGGACAAAGAGTGTTAATTAGGAAAAGAAGTGTTAATTAGGGAGGTGTCGGGGGAAAGGGGGAGGCGCTAGGGAGTATTTTGGGGGGCAACAGCCGGGGAAAAGGGGATGCTGGGGGTGTTGTTGGGGAAGAGCAATGAGAGTAAGTTAATTAGAAGGGGTTAATTAGGACAAAGAGTGCTAATTAGGAAAATAAATGTTAATTAGGGGGGTGTCAGGGGAAAGGGGGAGGCGCTAGGGAGTGTTTTGGGGGGCAACAGCCGGGGAAAAGGGGATGCTGGGGGTGTTGTTGGGGAAGAGCAATGAGAGTAAGTTAATTAGAAGGGGTTAATTAGGACAAAGAGTGTTAATTAGGAAAATAAATGTTAATTAGGGGGGTGTCAGGGGAAAGGGGGAGGCGCTAGGGAGTGTTTTGGGGGGCAACAGCCGGGGAAAAGGGGATGCTGGGGGTGTTGTTGGAGAAAAGCAATGAGGGTAAGTTAATTAGAAGGGGTTAATTAGGACAAAGAGTGTTAATTAGGAGAAGAAGTGTTAATTAGGGGGGTGTCGGGGGAAAGGGGGAGGCGCTAGGGAGTGTTTTGGGGGGCAACAGCCGGGGAAAAGGGGATGCTGGGGGTGTTGTTGGAGAAAAGCAATGAGGGTAAGTTAATTAGAAGGGGTTAATTAGGACAAAGAGTGTTAATTAGGAGAAGAAGTGTTAATTAGGGGGGTGTCGGGGGAAAGGGGGAGGCGCTAGGGAGTGTTTTGGGGGGCAACAGCCGGGGAAAAGGGGATGCTGGGGGTGTTGTTGGAGAAAAGCAATGAGGGTAAGTTAATTAGAAGGGGTTAATTAGGACAAAGAGTGTTAATTAGGAGAAGAAGTGTTAATTAGGGGGGTGTCGGGGGAAAGGGGGAGGCGCTAGGGAGTGTTTTGGGGGGCAACAGCCGGGGAAAAGGGGATGCTGCGGGTGTTGTTGGGGAAGCGCAATGAGAGTAAGTTAATTAGAAGGGGTTAATTAGGACAAAGAGTGCTAATTAGGAAAGTAAATGTTAATTAGGGGGGTGTCAGGGGAAAGGGGGAGGTGCTAGGGAGTGTTTTGGGGGGCAACAGCCGGGGAAAAGGGGATGCTGGGGGTGTTGTTGGGGAAGAGCAATGAAAGTAAGTTAATTAGAAGGGGTTAATTAGGACAAAGAGTGTTAATTAGGAGAAGAAATGTTAATTAGGGGGGTGTCGGGGGAAAGGGGGAGGCGCTAGGGAGTGTTTTGAGGGGCAACAGCCGGGGAAAAGGGGATGCTGGGGGTGTTGTTGGAGGGGAGGGATGGGGGGGGGGGTGGCAGGCTGGATGCTCGGACCCCCCCCAATTAGTAATTACCCCCCCCAAATTAATAATTACCCCCACAACAGAATAATTACCCTCTCAAATAACTAATCACCCCCCCCTAGTTAATAATTGCCCCCCCAAATGGCAGTGGGGCATCCCATTGGTAGGGGGCCCGTCCCCCCAAACCCCCCCAGGGCAGAAAAGGTCCCTGCCGTTGGAAACAGCCCCCCCAACACCCCCCCTATATACCCCCCCCGGGGCAGAAATGGCGGCTACCAGCCCCCCTAACCCCCCCCCAATGCACAAATGGCCCCTCCCGTTGGAAACAGCCCCCCCCAGCCCCCCAAATCCCCCCCCAGGCCCCCCAAAACCCCCCCAGCCACCCTAAATACCCCCCCCGGGGCAGAAATGGCGGCTACCAGCCCCCCTAACCCCCCCCCAATGCACAAATGGTCCCTGCCGTTAGAAACAGCCCCCCCAGCCCCCCTAAATACCCCCCCCGGGGCAGAAATGGCGGCTACCGGCCCCCCTAAACCCCCCCCCAGTGCACAAAGGGTCCCCTCCCATTGGAAACAGCCCCCCCAGCCCCCCTAAATGCCCCCCAATTCCCCCCCCCCCCGCACCCCACGGATGGGCCCGTCCAGCGCGTTCCCCCCCCCCCGCCGCTCCATTACCCGCTACCCGGAAGTGACGGCGTCACGTGAGGGCACGTCACGTCACGCACGCGGCGCCCAGACGCTGCCGTCCCCGCGCGCGCTCTCGCCTCGCCCCGCCTCCGCCCTACATCGACCAATCGGAACGCGCGGAGCGGCCGCTAAGCCCCGCCCCAGCCGCCGGCCGGCTCTGAGGGGATCGCGCATGCGCAGTGAGGAGGAGACGGCGGTAATTAACACCCCCCCCCCCCGTTAATTAACGCTCCTTGGGGTAATTAACCCCCCTCTGGGGGCAATTAACGCCCCTCTGGGGGTAATTAAAACCCCCTTAGGAGTAATTAACCCCTCTCGGAGATAATTAACCCCCCCCGGGATAATTAATCACCCTCAGCAGCAATTAACAACCCCTTAGGGGTAATTAAGCTGCTCTTAAAAGCAATTAGAAGGTTTGGGGGGCAATTAACATCCCCCTGGGGGTAATTAACCCCCCTCAGGGGTAATTAGCCCCCCCTCAGGGTTAATTAATCCCTATTTGGGGCAATTAGCCCCCCCCTCAGAAGTAATTAATCACTCTCAGGGGCAATTAACACCGCTCAGAGGTAATTAAGCTGCTCTCAACAGCAATTAGCAAGTTTGGGGGGCAATTAACGTCCCCCTGGGGGTAATTAACTCCCCTCGGGGGTAATTAACCCCTCTCAGAGATAATTAACTCCTCCCAGGGGTCATTAATCACTTTCAGCAGCAATTAACAACCCCTTAGGAGTAATTAAGCTGCTCTTAAGAGCAATTAGAAGGTTTGGGGGGCAATTAACATCCCCCTGGGGGTAATTAAACCCCCTCAGGGGTAATTAGCCCCCCCTCAGGGTTAATTAATCCCTATTTGGGGCAATTAGCCCCCCCCTCAGAAGTAATTAATCACTCTCAGGGGCAATTAACACCCCTCAGAGGTAACTAAGCTGCTCTCAACAGCAATTAGCAAGTTTGGGGGACAATTAACGTCCCCCTGGGGGTAATTAACCCCCCTCTGGGGTAATTAATCCCTCTCAGAGGTAATTAACCCCCCCAGGGGTAATTAATCACTCTCAGGAGCAATTTACAACCCCTCAGGGGTAATTAAGGTGATCTCCAGAGCAATTAGCATGTTTGGGGGCCAATTAACATCCCCCTGGGGGTAATTAACCTCCCTCATGGTTAATTAACCGCCCTCAGGGTAATTAGCCCCCCCCCGGGTTAATTAATTCTCCTTAGAAATAATTAATCACTCTCAATGATAATTAATCGCTCTCGGGTGTAATTAGTGGGCCTCAGTTAATTAACTGCTCTCGCAGTTAATTAAACCCCCCCAATGGGAGGCGGGGCTTCTCAGAATGGGCGGGTCTTTTTGGGGGGCGTGGCTTATTTTGGGAAGGGGCGTGGCTACAGATAGTCCCTCCCCCAAGAGGACCCCGGTGGGGGGTTCCTGGGGGTCACGGGGTTTTGGGGGGGTCACGGGGGAGGTCAGAGGGTTTTGGGGGGGTCACGGGGGGGTCAGAGGGTTATGGGGGGGTCACGGGGGTTTTGGGGAGGGTCACGGGGGGGCGTGGCTAGAGAAGTAGGGGCGGGGTTTCCCCATCCGGCCCCTCCCACTCCCCATCGCGCCTGACGCCCGCCGCCGTCCCCGGAGACACTCGGGTCACCATGGGGGTCCCCAAACCCCCCCCCTGCTCCTGCTGCTCCTCGGTGAGTGCCCCCCCCCCCCCCACCCTCAGCACCCCCAAACCCCCCCCCAGCCCCCCCAAACCCCCCCCCGGGGGATCCGGGGACACCCCCCCCCCCCCCCCGGGGTAAAACCAAAAGGGGAAGTTGACAAAGGGGGGGGGGGGGCGGATATTGGGGTTCTCAGCCCCGCCCCCCACCCCTAGAGGGGACCCCTGAGTTGGGGGGGGGTGCGGGAGGGGGAGGGGGGGTCTTGGGCTTATTGGGGTGTCCCCCGTGCCCCCCCCCTTTTTTTTTTTTTTTTTTGTGGTTTCAGGGTTGGTGGCGGCGGAGAGAGGTGAGGCCCCGCCCACGGGCTGGGGGGGGGGGGGTCAGGGGGGGTCGGGGGGCTTCATGGGGTTCAGGGGGGGGTCAAGGGGGTCCAGGGGGGTCGGGGGGGGTCATGGGATTGAGGGGGGGTCATGGGGTTTGAGGGGGGGGTCATGGGGTTCGGGGGGGGTCAGGGGGTTCGGTGGGGGGTCAGGGGGTTCAGGGGGGGTCAGGGGGTTCGGGGGGGTCAAGGGGTTTGGGGGGTCAAGGGGTTTGTGGGGGGGTCAGGGGGTTCGGGGGGGTCAAGGGGTTTGTGGGGGGGTCAGGGGGTTTGGGGGGGGTCAGGGGTTCAGGGGGGGTCAAGGGGTTTGTGGGGGGGTCATGGGGTTTGGGGGGGGTCAGGGGGTTCAGGGGGGGTCAAGGGGTTTGAGGGGGGGTCAGGGGGTTTGGGGGGGTCAGGGGGTTCGGGGGGGTCAAGGGGTTTGAGGGGGCGTCAGGGGGTTCAGGGGGGGTCAGGGGGTTCGGGGGGGTCAAGGGGTTTGTGGGGGGGTCAGGGGGTTTGGGGGGGGTCAGGGGTTCAGGGGGGGTCAAGGGGTTTGTGGGGGGGTCATGGGGTTTGGGGGGAGTCAGGGGGTTCAGGGGGGGTCAGGGGGTTCAGGGGGGGGTCAGGGGGTTCAGGGGGGGTCAGGGGGTTCAGGGGGGGGTCAGGGGGTTCGGGGGGGGTCACGGGGTTCGGGGAGGTCACGGGGTTCACAGGGGCTGCACCCCGCACCACCCCCCCCCCAGACTGCAGCTCCTGCCTGCCAGGCCCTGGACCAATCGCAGCGCTCGTTGTTGCCGACATCCTGATGACACTGCTGATAGCGGGCGGAGCCTATTGCTTGGCGGGGCGGGGCCAGAGGGGTAGGGGTGGGGCCAAATTGGCAGGGGGCGGGGCTAAAGGGGCAGGGGATGAGACCAAAAAGGCAGGGGGTGGGGCCAAAAAAGCAGGGGTGGGTGCAAAAGGACAGGGGCGTGGCCAATTGGGCAGGGGGCGTGGCCAAATAAACAGGGAGTCAAGGCCTATAAGGAAGGGGGCGGTGCCAAGTCTGTGGGGGTGGAGCCAGAAAGGGGAAAAGGGCAAGGGGCGGAGCTTGTGGTGTCAGGGGCATTTTAAGGGGTGGAGATTATGAGGGTGTGGTCGGGGGGGCGAGGCCAGCAAGGGGAGGGGCAACCAAGCTGGGGAGCCTTTTAATTGGGTGGGTGGGGTCTAAAAATGGGGCGGGGCATAACGGGGGGGCGTGTCTCCCCACCCTGACCCCTACACCCTCCCCTTCCAGGCCAGGCCAAGCCCCGCCCCCAAGAGATAGAACCGACCTATCAGGTAGGTTAAAAAATAAAAGGGGGCGGGGCAGGCGGGGGGGTGGAGCTTTGTGGGGACCCCCCCCCCACCCCACCGTGACCTCTGACCTGTGACCCCCCCTCAGGAGCTCCAGGGCGCCGCGCGGACACCTACAGCGAGCTCAAGCGCTAAGCCCCGCCCCTCCTCCTCCCCGGATGGCGCCCGCCTCGCAATAAACTTTTCTTTTTGGTTTTTTTTTTGCCTTTTTTTGCCTTTTTTCGCCTCAAGTTTCGCTTTTTTTCCCGGTCGTTCTCCCGCCCCGTAGCGTTGAAAGCGGTCGGCGCGGCCGTTCTGACGTCATCACCAAGCGCCGGAAGTGTCAGCGGCGCGACCGGAAGTGGCCACCCTCCATTTTGTTTCTACCGCAACATGGCGGCGGCGGCGGCTCCGGCGGCCGCTCCGGCGGCGGCTCCAACGGCCGCGCCCGGGGCTGCGGCTTCGGCAACCGGGAGCGGAACGGCGGCGGCTGCCGGGAACGGGGCGGCGGCGGCGGCGGCGGGGCCGGGCCCGGCGGCGGCCAAGAGCGGGGAGGAGCGGCTGAAGGAGATGGAGGCGGAAATGGCGCTGTGAGGGGGCGAGGGGCGGGGCTTGGGGGCTTGGGGGGGTGTGGCTGGAGAGGAGGGGGCGTGGCTTATTGGGGAGAGGCTTAGGGTGGTGTGGGGAGGAGGGGGCGGGGCTTGAGGGCGAGGGGGCGGGGCTTGGAGGGCTTGTGGGGATTGGGGTGATGTGGGGAGGGGGCGGGGATTGCGGGCTGAGGGGTGGGGCTTAGAGGAGGGGGCGGGGCTTGGAGGGGTCGTGGTGGTGTGGGGAGTGGGTGGGGATTGTGGGCTGAGGGGTGGGGCTTAGAGGAGGGGGCGGGGCTTGGAGGGGGCGGGGTGGTGGTTGGGGTGATGGGAGGGGGCGTGGCCTTTTGGGTGTGGCAGCAAGGTGCTTGGGGGGCTCATGGGACTGATTGGGTGATGTGGTGAGAGGGCGGGGCTTAAGAGAGGGGGTGGGGCTTTGGAGTCATGTTGGATTGTGGGAGAGGGGGTGGGGCCTAAATGAGGGGGCGGGGCTTGAGGGCTTATGGTGAGGAGTTTGTGGTGAAGGGGTGTGGCTTATTGGGGTGTGGCTTGAGGATGGGGTGGGGTTTGGGGGGGCTCAGGGTGCTGATTGGGTGTGATGTGGGGAGGGGGTGGAGCTTGGAGGGGTCTCATGGTAAGGAGGAAGGGGTGGGGCTTAGGGGAGGGTGGGGCTTGGAGCCCCCCTGGAGGGAAGGGGCGGGGCTTGGGGGTTACTTAGCAATGCATGGGCGGGGCCTTGCGCTCCCTGAGGGGGGTGTGGCTTGTGGGGTGGGCGTGGCCAAGAGGGGGCGTGTCCACGGGGGATTCCAGAAGGGGCAGGAAGAGCCCTGGGGGGCGATGTAATGGGAGGGGACTGGGGGTTACTGGGAGCAACTGGGAGGCACTGGGGGGCCCTGACGCCCCCCCGCCCCCCCCAGGTTCGAGCAGGAGGTGCTGGGGGCCCCCACCCCCGCCCCCCCCGCGGGGGACGCGGTGACCTTGGCCGTGGCCCCCCCGGTCACCCCCGTCCTGCGCCCCATCATCGCCACCAACACCTACCAGCAGGTGACGCCGCGCGACACCCCCGGGGTCCCTGTCACCCCCCTGTCACCCCCTGTCACCCCCCTGTCACCCCCCTGTCACCCCCCGGGGTCCCTGTCAGCCCTCTGTCACTCCTCTGTCACCCCTCTGTCACTCCTCTGTCACCCCCCTGTCACCCCGTGTCACCCCCCTGTCACCCCCTAGGGTCCCTGTCACCCCTCTGTCACCCCCTGGGGTCCCTGTCACCCCCCTGTCACCCCGTGTCACCCCCCCTGTCCGCCCCCGTCACCCCCTTGTTACCCCCTGGCGTCCCTGTCACCCCGTGTCGCTCTCCTGTCACCCACCAGGGTCCCTGTCACCCCCTTGTCACCCCGTGGGGTCCTTGTCACCCGCTGTCATCGTCTGTCACTACGTGTCACACCCTGTCACCCCCCAACGGTCCGTGTCACCCCCCTGTCACCTCATGTCACTTTTCTGTGACCCGCCAGGGTCCTGCACCAGTCCCCAATGTCCCCCCCATATCCCCCAGTGTCCCCCCAGTGTCCCCCCAATGTCCCCAATGTCCCCCAATGCCCCCCAATGTCCCCCCAGTGTCCCCCAATGTCCCCAGTGCCCCCCAACGTCCCCCCAACGTCCCCCCAACGTCCCCCAATGTCCCCCCGATGCCCCCCAATGTCCCCCAATGTCCCCCCGATGCCCCCCCAATGTCCCCCCGATGCCCCCCAATGTCCCCCCAATGTCCCCCCAATGTCCCCCCAATGTCCCCCCGATGCCCCCCAATGCCCCCCCAATGTCCCCCCAATGCCCCCCCAATGCCCCCCAATGTCCCCCCGATGCCCCCCAATGTCCCCCAATGTCCCCCCAATGTCCCCCCGATGCCCCCCAATGTCCCCCCAATGTCCCCCCAATGTCCCCCCAATGTCCCCCCGATGCCCCCCAATGTCCCCCCAATGTCCCCCCAATGTCCCCCAATGTCCCCCCAATGTCCCCCAACGTCCCCCCGATGTCCCCAGGTCCAGCAGACCCTGGAGGCTCGAGCCGCCGCCGCCGCCACCGTCGTCACCCCCATCGTGGCCCCCCCGGTGCCGTTCGTGGGTCCCGGTAGGTGCCACCGACCCCTCGGAAATGTCCCCAAACCCGCCCCTTGTGTCCCCAAGATGTTCATCCCCCCCCCCTCGGGGTGTCTGTGTCCCCCCCCCCAGCCGTGTCACCGCAGCGACCCCCCATCCTGCGCCCGGCCTTCGTCCCCCACGTCCTGCAGCGAGCGGGTGAGGGACATTGGGGACATTGGGGGACATTGGGGGGACACTGGGGGGACATTGGGGGGACATTGGGGACATTGGGGGGACATTGGGGGGACACTGGGGGGACACTGGGGGGACATTGGGGGACATTGGGGGGCATTGGGGACACTGGGGACATTGGGGGGCATTGGGGGGACATTGGGGGGCATTGGGGGACACTGGGGACATTGGGGGACACTGGGGGGACATTGGGAGACGTTGGGGACGTTGGGATATTGGGGACACTGGGGGGGCATTGGGGGACATTGGGGGGGCATTGGGGACATTGGGGGGATATTGGGGGACATTGGGGACATTGGGGGGGCATTGGGGGGACATTGGGGGGACACTGGGGGGCATTGGGGGGACATTGGGAGACATTGGGGGGACACTGGGGGGCATTGGGGACATTGGGGGGGCATTGGGGGGACATTGGGGACATTGGGGGGGCATTGGGGGGCATTGGGGGGACATTGGGGGGGCATTGGGGGGACATTGGGAGACATTGGGGGGACACTGGGGGGCATTGGGGACATTGGGGGGGCATTGGGGGATATTGGGGGGGCAGTGGGGACATTGGGGGGACATTGGCGTCGTTGACCTTTGACCCCCCCCAGCCGGCCCCCGAGCGCTGACCCTGCGCCCCCCCCCCGGGGCCATGGTGGGGCCCCCCCTGGGCGGTCCCCCCGCCCCCCCTCTGATGATGGCCCCCCCGCTCCAGAGACCCCCCCCGGCCCCCCTCACCCCGCTGGGGGGGACCCTGCGGCCCCCCAACCCCGTGAGTGATTGGGGGGGGCGGGGGGGGGCAATTACGGGGGTCAGGGGGGAATTTTAGGGGGGTAAAGGGGGGGCTCAGAGGGAATTGGGGGGCGTCTGGGGGGAAGAAAGGGGGAATTGGGGGGGTCTGGGGGTAATTGGGGGGGTCTGGGGGGCAATGGGGGGGTCTGGGGGTAATTGAGGGGGTCTGGGGGGCAATGGGGGGGTCTGGGGGTAAATTGGGGGGTCTGGGGGGCAATGGGGGGGTCTGGGGGTAATTGGGGGGGTCTGGGGGGAAATTGGGAGGTCTGGGGGTAGTCGGGGGGGTCTGGGGGTAATTGGGGGGTCTGGGGGGAATTGGGGGGGGTCTGGGGGTAATTGGGAGGAGCTGGGGGTAATTGAGGGGGTCTGGGGGGAAATGGGGAGGTCTGGGGGGCAATGGGGGGGGCCTGAGGGGAAATGGGGGGGTCTGGGGGGCAATGGGGGGGGTCTGGGGGTAATTGGGTGGGTCTGGGGGGCAATGGGGGGGTCTGGGGGTAATTGGGGGGAGCTGGGGGGAATTGGGGGGGGTCTGGGGGTAATTGGGAGGGGCTGGGGGAAAATGGGGGGGTTTGGGGGGAAATGGGGGGGTCTGGGGGAGTAAATGAGGGGAGGGGGGGCAGTTGCAGGGTAATTAATGGATCGCTCGTTGCCCCCCCAGGTCGGGGGGGGGGCCCCCGTCAGCCCCTTGGCCCCCCTGGTCGCCGGCCCCCGCCCCGTCCTGGGGAGCCCCAAAATCAACCCCACGGTCATCCAGGCGGCCCCCACCGTGTACGCGCCCCCCCCCGCCAAAAAACCCCAGGTGGGGGCCGGGGGGGCAAATTGGGGGTTTGGGGGGGGCAAATTGGAGTCTGAGGGGGCAAGTTGGGGGCTTGGAGGGGGAAATTTGGGGTTTGGGGGGGCAAATACGGGGCCTTGGGGGCAAATTGGGGGTTTGGGGGGGGCAAATGGAGGGGTAGGGGGGGAATTGGGGGCCGGGGGGGGGGCAAATTGGGGGGCTGGGGGGCAAATTGGGGGGTTGGGGGGGCAACTTGAGTAGGGGGGGAATGGGGGGGGGGGCAAATTGAGGTCGGGGGGGGCAAATTGGGGTTTGTGGGGGGGGTAAATCCCCCCGGGGGTGATCGGGGGGGTCAATATGGCGGCGGGGTGTGACCTGGGGGTGCCGCCCCCCCCCCGCGTTGCCCCGCCCACCGCAGGAGGAACCGCCCCCCCCGCGGGCCCCGCCCCCTCCCGAGGAGACGCGTATTGGCCCCTCCCTCCCCGCCGGGCCCCCCCCCGCCCCCCCGGGACCGCCCGAGCCCCGCCCAGGCCCCGCCCTGGCACCGCCCACGCCCCGCCCGCGCCGGCCACGCCCTCCTGAGCCGCCCTTCCTGCCCCCGGAGGTCAGTGATTGGTTAAAAGGGGGAAAGGGGGCGGGGTTAGAGTGATGGGGTTGGGGTTGTGGGCGGGGCTTGAGGGTGGGGTGTGGCTTGGAGTGGGCAGGGCTTGGGAATGGGGGCGTGGCTTGAGGGCACAGGCAGGGGTTGATTGAATGGGGCTTGGGGTGGGGCTTAGGAATGGGGTGGGGCTTCTGGGAGTGGGTGGGGCTTTGTGGAGTGGGTGGGGTGTGGCTTGGGGTGGGTGGGGCTTTTGTTTTGGGGCGGGGCTTAGGAATGGGGCAGGGCTTGAAGGGGGTGGGTGGAGCTTCTGGGAGTGGGCGGGGCTTGATGGCCTATATGGGGCTTTCATGGAGTAGGTGGAGCTTTGGCAAGGGGGTGTGGCTTGGGGTGGGCAGGGCTTTGGTTTTGGGGGTGGAGCTTTCAAGGGGTGGGTGGGGCTTGCTTAGGGGAGTGGCAGTGGGTGGGGCTTGGGGTGGGGGTTTTCAGAATGGGGTGGGGTTCGATTGGGTGGGTGGGGCTTGGGGGAGTGGGCGGGGCTTAACAGAATGGGGTTGGTCTTTGTGGGGTGGGTGGGGCTTCCTGGAGTGGGTGGGGTTTAGCAGAACGGGCGGGGCTTTCATGGAACGGGTGGCTTGAGGGCAGGGCTTGATGGAGTAGGCGTGGCTTTCAGGGGTGGGTGGGGCTTGAGGGTGGAGCTTTGTGGAGTGGGCGTGGCTTTGGAATGGGGTAGGATTTGTGGGGTCAGCAGTGGGCGGGGCTTAATAGAGGACGTTCAGAAGGGATGGGGTGGGTGTTAAGGGGAAAGGGTGTGGCCTGTGGGGGGGTGGAGCCTGTGGGGGCGGGGTTGCTGTGACTGACAGGTGTGGGGCAGGTGGGGGCGGAGCCAGCGGCCGAGGACAAGAAGAAGGGGCGGGGCGAGAGGCTGAAGCGCTGCATCCGCACGGCGGCCGGGAGCAGCTGGGAGGATCCCAGTCTGCTGGAGTGGGACGCTGGTGGGTACTGGGAGGCACTGGGGGGAACTGGGAGGGACTGGGGAGAACTGGGAGGGACTGGGAGTGATTGGGGGGAACTGGGAGGGACTGGGGAGAACTGGGAGGGACTGAGAGGGGATTGAGGGGACTGGGAGGGGAGTGGGGGTGACTGGAAGGAGACTGGGAGGGTTTGGAGGGGACTGGGAGCGACTGGGAGGGGATTGGGACCGTTTCAGCCCATTTTGGGGCCATTTTTGGCTTTTTTGGGGCAATTTATTGCAATTTTGGGCGAGTTTGAGGCCATTTTGGGGCCATTCGGTGCCATTTTGGGGCCATTCGGTCCCATTTTGTGACCGTTCGGTCCCATTTTGGGGCCATTCAGTCCCATTTTGGGGCCATTCGGTGCCATTTTGGGACCATTCAGTCCCATTTTGGGACCACTCGGTGCCATTTTGTGACCGTTCGGTGCCGTTTTGTGACCATTCAGTCCCATTTTGGGGCCATTCGGTCCCACTTTGGGGCCATTCGGTGCCATTTTGTGACCGTTCGGTGCCATTTTGTGACCATTCGGTCCCATTTTGGGGCCATTCGGTGCCATTTTGTGACCGTTCGGTGCCATTTTGTGACCATTCGGTCCCATTTTGGGACCATTCGGTGCCATTTTGTGACCGTTCGTTGCCATTTTGTGACCGTTCGTTGCCATTTTGGGACCATTCGGTGCCATTTTGGGGCCATTCGGTGCCATTTTGGGGCCATTCGGTGCCATTTTGTGACCGTTTGGTCCCATTTTGGGGCCATTCGGTGCCATTTTGTGACCGTTCGGTCCTTTTTTGTGACCATTCGGTGCCATGTTGTGACCATTCGGTGCCATTTTGGGGCCATTCGGTCCCATTTTGGGGCCATTCGGTCCCATTTTGGGGCCATTCGGTGCCATTTTGTGACCATTCGGTGCCATTTTGGGGCCATTCGGTCCCATTTTGGGGCCGTTCGGTGCCATTTTGTGACCGTTCGGTGCCATTTTGTGACCGTTCGGTGCCATTTTGTGACCGTTCGGTCCCATTTTGGGGCCATTCGGTGCCATTTTGGGGCCATTCGGTGCCATTTTGGGGCCATTCGGTGCCATTTTGTGACCATTCGGTCCCATTTTGGGACCATTCGGTCCCATTTTGGGGCCGTTCGGTCCCATTTTGTGACCGTTCGGTGCCATTTTGTGACCGTTCGGTGCCATTTTGTGACCGTTCGGTCCTTTTTTGTGACCATTCGGTGCCATTTTGTGACCATTCGGTGCCATTTTGGGACCATTCGGTCCCATTTTGGGGCCACTCGGTGCCATTTTGTGACCATTCGGTCCTTTTTTGGGGCCATTCGGTCCCATTTTGGGGCCATTCGGTCCCATTTTGTGACTGTTCGGTGCCATTTTGTGACTGTTCGGTGCCATTTTGTGACCATTCGGTGCCATTTTGGGGCCATTCGGTCCCATTTTGGGGCCATTCGGTCCCATTTTGGGGCCATTCGGTGCCATTTTGGGACCGTTCGGTCCCATTTTGGGACCATTCGGTGCCACTTTGGAGCCATTCGGTGCCACTTACACCCCCCCGGGCCTCACCTTGGGAACTTTGGGGCCATTTGCGGATTTTTTTGGGGTGCGCAGACGATTTCCGGATTTTCTGCGGGGACCTGGGGAACGAAGTGAACGACGAGATCCTGGGCCGGGCCTTCGGGCGCTTCCCGTCCTTCCTCAAGGCCAAGGTCATCCGGGACAAGCGCACGGGCAAGACCAAGGGCTACGGGTTCGTCTCCTTCAAGGACCCCGGCGACTACGTCAGGGCCATGCGGGAGATGAACGGTACGGGCGGGTTTTGGGGCGTTTTGGGGCGATTTGGGGATTTTGGGGATATTTTAGGTCATTTGGGAAGCTTTGGGGACGTTTTGGGAAGTTTTGGAGCGTCATTTGGGAGGATTTTGGGGTCTACGTCAAGGCCGTGCGGGACGTGAAGGGTACGCGCGGGTTTTGGGGGGGATTTGGGGATTTTGGAGACATTTCGGGGGATTTTGGGGACATTTGAGGAATATTTGGGGGGATTTGGGGGTGTTTTGGGCAAGTTTAGGGCTCTTTGGGGGCTTTAGGGATATTTGGGGGGATTTTGGGGCCTACGTCAGGGCCATGCGGGATGTGAAGGGTACGGGCGGGTTTTGGGGCATTTTGGGGGGATTTGGGGATTTTGGAGACATTTCAGGGGATTTTGGGGACATTTTGGGGGATTTCGGGGACATTTGAGGAATATTTGGGGGGATTTGGGGGTGTTTTGGGCAAGTTTAGGGCTGTTTGGGGGCTTTAGGGATATTTGGGGGGATTTTGGGGCCTACTTCAGGGCCATGCGGGATGTGAAGGGTACGGGCGGGTTTTGGGGCATTTTGGGGACATTTCAGGGGATTTTGGGGACATTTCAGGGGATTTTGGGGACATTTCAGGGGATTTTGGAGACATTTCAGGGGATTTTGGGGACATTTCGGGGGATTTGGGGGACATTTGGGGACGTTTTGGGAAGTTTTGGAGCGTCGTTTGGGAGGATTTTGGGGCCTACGTCAAGGCCGTGCGGGACGTGAAGGGTACGGGCGGGTTTGGGGGGGATTTGGGGATTTTGGGGCAATTTGGGGGATTTTGGGGCAATTTGGGGAATATTTGGGGGCATTTTGGGCAAGTTTAGGGCTGTTTGGGGACTTTAGGGATATTTGGGGGGATTTTGGGGCCTACGTCAAGGCCGTGCGGGACGTGAAGGGTACGGGCGGGTTTTGGGGGGATTTTGGGGCGATTTTGGGCAATTTTGGGGACATTTCAGGGGATCGGGGGATTTTGGGGTGTTTTGGGGCGATTTGGGCAGTTTGGGGCAATTTCGGGTATTTTGGGGAAATTTTGGGCATTACACCAGGGTCAGTTTCCCAGTCCTCTCCCAGTTCCTCCCAGTCCCCCCCAATCCCCTCCCAGTTTCTCCCACTCCCTCCCAGTTCCTCCCAATCCCCTTCCCAGTGTCTCCCAGTCCCTCCCAACCCTCTCTCACTCTTTCCCAGTACCTCCCAGTGCTGCCAATCCCCTCCCAGTCCCCCCTCAAACCCCTCCCAGTGTCTCCCCGTTCCTCCCAGTCCCCCCACAACCCTCTCCCACTCTTTCCCAGTCTCTCCCAGCATTTTCAAACCCCTCCCAGTCTGCCCTCAAACTCCTCCCAGTTCTCTCCCAATGTCTCCCAGTTCCCTCCCAGTCCCCTCCCAGTATTTCCCAGTCCCCCACAACCCTCTCCCACTCTTTCCCAGTCCCTCCCAGTATTTCCAAACCCCTCCCAGCCTCCTCTCAAAACTCTCCCAGTCCCCTTCCAGTGTCTCCCAGTCCCGTTTCAATCCCACCCAGTCCCCTTCTAGTGTCTCCCAGTTCCTCCCAGTTCCCCCCCAACCCTCTCCCACTCTTGCCCAGTCCCTCCCAGCATTTCCAAACCCCTCCCAGTCCCCTTTCAATCCCTCAGTGTCTCCCAGTTCCCTCCCAGTCCTCTTCCAGTGTCTCCCAGTTTCCTCCCAGTCCCCCCCAACCCTCTCCCACTCTTTCCCAGTCCCTCCCAGCATTTTCAAACCCCTCCCAGTTCCTCCCAGTGTTCCCCAGTTCCCTCCCAGTGTCTCCCAGTCCCCCCCAACCCTCTCCCACTCTTTCCCAGTCTCTCCCAGCATTTCCAAACCCCTCCCACTCCCCTCTCAAACCCCTCCCAGTGCCTCCCAGTCCCCTCCCAGTGCTCCCAGTCCCACCAGTTCCCCCCCCGCCAGGGAAGTACGTGGGCAGCCGCCCCATCAAGCTGCGCAAGAGCATGTGGAAGGATCGGAACCTGGAGGTGGTTCGGCGGAAACAGCGCGAGAAGAAGAAACTGGGGCTGAGATAACCCGGACTGGGAGCACTGGGAGGCACTGGGAAGGGACTGGGAGGGGACTGGGAGCACTGGGAATCACAATAAAGCAGAGTTGGGGTTTTGTTTTTTTTTTTGCGGCTGCATCGTCTGCTCGGGGGGGGGGGTGGGGTGAGGGAGGGACTGGGGGGAACTGGGAAGGAATTGGGGGCAACTGGGAGGGGATTGGGGGGAATGGGGAGGAACTGGGAGACATTGGGAAGGGATTGGGGGGAATTGGGAGGAGACTGGGGGACAGTGGGAGAGAATTGGAGGGCACTGGGAGACATGGAGATACTGGGAGACACTGGGAAGGAACCTGGGAACATTGGGAGGGCACTGGGAAGTCACTGGGAGTGCACTGGTGGCACTGGTGGCACTGGGAAGGCACTGGGAGTGCACTGGGAAGTCACTGGGAGCAATGGTATCACTGGAAGGGCACTAGGAAGTCACTGGGAGCACTGGTGTCACTGGGATGGCACCAGGAGCACTGGGAGTGCACTGGAAAGTCACTGGGAGAGCACTGGGAGGGCACTGGGAAGTCACTGGGAGCACTGGGAAGTCACTGGGAGGGCACTGGTGGCACTGGGAATGCACTGGGAGGGCACTGGGAAGTCACTGGGAAGGCACTGGTGGCACTGGGAAGTCACTGGGAGGGCACTGGTGGCACTGGGAGGACTGGGAGGGCACTGGTGGCACTGGGTCACTCCCCACTTTATTTCCCCAGTTCATCCCTACATTAACGCCCCGCCCCCTCTGGGGGTGTGGCCTGTCCCAGGCCCCACCCCTTGTAGCCCCACCCCTTACATCATTTACCCCCATTCGGGGTCTCTCGGCCAATGGCGTCGCTCGCTGCGCCCTCAGGGGCGGGGCTTGTTCCAGCCTCGCCTCTTTGGTGCCGCTGTGGGTGGGGCCAAAGGCAAGGGGCGGGGACAGGGCGGGGCCAAGGCCTGGGCCGCCTGGTTCCAGCGCTGCTGCCAATAGGAGAAGGGAACGCCGCCAGGGGGCGTGGCCACTACCCATTGGGCCGGTTGCTCCCACCTATGGGATTGAGGGGGCGGGGCGTCAGAGGGGAGGGGGCGGGGCCACCCCGAGCCCCTCAGGAGGCGACAAAACCCCCCGAAACTCCTCCTCCCTCCCTAGTGGGCGTGGCCACCGCCCCCTCCCCTTCCTGCCACTCAACCCCCTCTCTCCAGCTCACCATTCGCTGATGAGCTCCAGGAGGCGGGGCCAAGCCTCGATGCGATGCCGGCATAGGTCGGCCACCTGGCGTAGGCGGGGCAGGAGCGCGCAATCGGCCCCGCCCACAGCGCCCCCTGCGGGCAGGGAGGACCCCCCCCCAAAAAAATGTCAATCAATTGCTTTTAGCTCCACCCCTTTCTCCCATATATGGACACACTTACCCAGCAGTGGGAGGGGCTCTAAAGGAGGAGGTGGCCTCGCTTCTTCCTTAAGCCACGCCCACAGGCCACGCCCCCGCAGCTCCTGCCGCAGCTCCGCCCCCTGCAACAGCGCCCCCTGCTGGGCCTGGGGGAGCACATGAGTCAGGCCACGCCCCCTTCTCTGTAACCACGCCCCCTCCCTGTAGCCACACCCCCTCCCCTATACCCACACCCCCTTCCCATGCCCCTCCCTGTAGCCACACCCATCTCCCCTGTAGCCACACCCATTTCCCATTTAGCCACACCCTGTCCGTGTACCCACACCACCTGTAGCCACGCCCATTTTTGTAGCCACACCCCTTCCCCACATAGCCAATCCCCACACACCCTCTCCTTGTAGCCACACCCCCTTCCCAGTAGCCACACCCCTCCCCTATAGCCACGCCCCCATAACCACACCCCCTCCCTATCCACACGCCTCTTCCCCTGTAGCCACACCCCTCCCCTATAGCCACGCCCCCATGCCCACACCCCCTCCCTATCCACATACCCTTCCCCTGTAGCCACGCCCCCTTCATTGTAACCCCGCCCCCTTACCATACAGCGTGACACCCCCAGGGCGTGATAGACAGGCATCAGCGGATCAGGGGTGGGGCTAAATAGAAAAAGGGGCGGAGTCAGCGACGGGGCGGGGAAACCCCCTTGCCACGCCCCCTTTTGTTTAATTTGGGGCTCCCCCAAGGGTCGGACTCACCGTGGGGGGCGCTCTCCCAGTGCTCCCAGTGCTCCCAGTACCTCGCAAAGCCGCTCCCCCTCCCTGGCCAGGGCGGAGGGGGCGTGGCTTAATGTGCTCTGGGCCACGCCCCTTGCCTGCAGGGGGAGTAAGAGGTCATGGGGGGGGGGGGGGGGGGGGGGATTGGGGGGGGGTTTGGGGTGGATTTGGGGGTTTGGAATGTTTTGGGGTGTTTGAGGGAGTTTTGGGTTGATTTGGGCTGATTTGAGGAGTTTTGGGGGTTTTGGGGTGATTTGGGGGTTTTGGGGGGTTTTGGGGGTTTTGGGGTGATTTGGGGGTTTTAGGGTGATTTGAGGAGTTTTGGGGTTTTGGGGTGATTTTGGGGGTTTTGGGGTGATTTGAGGAGTTTGGGGGGTTTTTGGGTTGATTTGGGGGGTTTTAAGGTGATTTGAGGAGTTTTGGGGTTTTTGGGGTGATTTGGGGGGGGTTTTGGGTTGATTTGGGGGTTTTGGGTTGATTTGAGGAGTTTTGGGGGTGATTTGGGGGGATTTTGGGGTGATTTGAGGAGTTTTGGGGTTTTGGGGTGATTTGGGGGTGTTCAAGGTGGATTTGGGGGGATTGGGGAGTTTTGGTGTTGGGTGTTTTGGGTGATTTGGGCTTTTGGGGAGTTTTAAGGGTGATTGAGGGATTTTGGGGTGATTTGAGGGGTTTTGGGGTGATTTGGGGGGTTTTGGGGGGATTTGAGGGGTTTTGGGTGGTTCAGGGTGGATTTGGGGGGTTTTGGGGTGATTTGGGGATTGGGGGGATTGGGGAGTTTTGGGTTGATTTGGGGGCTTTTGGGGTGATTTTGGGGGTTTTGGGTGCATTGAGGGGAGTGGGGGGCTTCAGGGGTGGGTTTGGGGGGGGGTTGAGGTGATTTAGGGGAATTTTGGGGATTTTAGGGGGGTTGGGAGAGTTTTAGGGGTGATTTGGGGGGTTTGGGGTCATTTGGAGAGTTTGGGGGGCTTTGGGGGTCATTTGGGGGTTTGTGGGGATTTTGGGGGGTATTTTGGGGGGATTGGGGGGGGTTTGGGGGGGTCTGGGGGGGATTTTAGGGGGGATTTTGGGGTGGATTTGGAGGGATTTGGGGGTGATTTGGGACATTTTGGGGTGATTGGGGGGCTTGGGGGATTTTGAGGTGATTTGGGGGGATTTTGGGGTGATTTGGGGGGCTTGGGGGATTTTGAGGTGATTTGGGGGATTTTGGGGAGATTTGGGGGGATTTGGGGGCGATTTGGGGTGATTTTGGGGTGATTTGGGGGGATTTTGGGGTGATTTGGGGGATTTTGGGGTGATTTGGGGGGGTTTTGGGGGGTTTTGGGGACTTTTGAGGGGATTTGGGGAAGTTTTGGGGTGATTTAGGGCATTTTGGGGTAGAAGTGGGAAGTTTTGGGGGGAGCCGAGGGGATTTTGGGTCCCTCACCCGGGCCTGCAGGGGCCGCAGTTGCGCTTTGAGGCTTCGGGTGTCTCTGGCCAGAGCCCGGAGGTGGAGCTGACGCTGGGCCTGGGGGGGGGAACCCCCAAATTAAGGGGGCCCCCCTCAAAATTACGCTTGGGGGTCTCCCAAATCCACTGGGAGAACCCCAAGATCTCCTTGAACCCCCAAATTTCCCCCCAGCCACCCCCAAACTCTTAATTCCCCCCCCCCAGCTCCCCTGGACCCCCCTAGGCCACCTCTGAACCCCCAAATCCCCCCAGGGTCCCCCCAAAATCCCCCCCAGTTCTCACTTGAACCCCCAAATCCTCCCCCAGCCCCCTCTGAACCCCCAAACATCCCCCCAGCACCCCCAAACCCCCCCCCAGCTCCCCTGAACCCCCAAATCACCCCAGCCACCTCCAAACCCTTAAATCCCCCCAAAATCTCTCCCCTGAACCCCCAAATCCCCCCAGGGTCACCCCAAAATCCTCCCATGACTCCCCCCAGTTCTTCCCTGTACCCCCAAATCCCCCCCCAGCACCCCCAAACCCCCCTGAACCCCCAAACTTCCCCCTTCAGCCACCCCCAAACCCTTAAATCCTCCCTCTGAACCCCTAATCCCCCCAGGGTCCCCCCAACACCCCCCTGGGCCTCCCCAATTCTCATTTGTACCCCCAAATCCCCCCCCCCCAGCACCCCCAAACCCACCTGAACCCCCAAATTTCCCCCTTCAGCCACCCCCAAATCATTAAACCAGCCCCCCAACCTCTCCTCAGCCCCCCCAAACCCCGGCCCTGCACCCCCAAACCCACCAGCCGCTGCTTCCTGCAGTGCAGCCGTTGTCGCAGCTCTTCCAGGGGGAGTTTTGGGGGGGCCCCCCCTGGCCCCCCTCAACTCCTGCACCCTCCCAGCCAGGGCCCTGTAGCCCCCGACAGCCCCCGCCACCTCCAGCGCCAATCTGGGGGGGGCACGGGGGGGTCCCCCCCCCAAAAAAAAAGAGGGGGGGTTAGAGATCACCACAAGGTCCCAGTAGCAGTTTTGGGGGGTTCTGGGGGGTTTTGGGGTGCAGAGAGCATTTGGGGGGACCCGTGGGGGTTTTTTTGGGGTACAGAAGTTGGGGGGGGTCCCTGTGAGGGTTTTTGGGGTACAGAGGGAGTTGGGGGTCTCTGTGAGGTTTTTTGGGGTACAGAGGGAATTGGGGGGGGCTTTTGGGGTACAGGGGGAGCTGGGGGGGTTCCCTGTGAGATTTTTGGGGTACAAGAGGAGTTGGGGATTTCCTGTGTGTTTTTTGGGGTACAGGGGGAGCTGGGGGGGTTCTCTGTGAGATTTTTGGGGTACAGGGGAGCTGGGGGGTTCCCTGTGTGTTTTTTGGGGTACAGGGGGAGCTGGGGGGGTTCTCTGTGAGATTTTTGGGGTACAGGGGGAGCTGGGGGGTTCCCTGTGTGTTTTTGGGGGTACAGGGGGAGCTGGGGGGTCCCTGTGAGGCTTTTTGGGGGTACAAGGGGAAGTAGGGGGATCCCTGTGAGTATTTCGGGGTACAGGTGGAGTTGGGGGGGTCCCTGTGAGTATTTTGGGGTACAGGGGGAGTTGGGGGGGGGTCTCTGTGAGTATTTTGGGGTACAGGGGGAGGTGGGGGGGTCTCTGTGAAGGTTTTTGGGGTACAGGAGGAGATGGGGGGTTTTTTTGGGGTACAGGGGAAGTTGGGGGTCCCTGTGAGTATTTTGGGGTACAGGGGGAGCTGGGGGGGTCCCAGGTTTTTTTTCTGGGGTACAGGAGGAGCTAGGGGGATCCCTGTGAGAGTTTTTGGGGTACAGGGGGAGGTGGGGGGGTCTCTGTGAGTATTTTGGGGTACAGGAGGAGCTGGGGGGGCCCTAAGGAGTATTTTTGGGGTGCAGGGGGGGGGTGTTACCTGGCCGCCTCCTGGGTTTTGGGGTCCCCCCCCAGGCGCTGGGCGAGTTGCTGGCGCAGCTGGGCCAGGCGGGAACTCAGGGGGTGCAGGCGGGCGGCCAGGGGGGGCAGCGAACCCCACAACCCCCCCACAGCCCCCCAACATTCCTGGGGGGGGGACAGGACACCACAAACCATGGGGGGACACCCCCAAATCTATGGGGAACCCCAAAACTAACCACCCACCCCCCCTCCAGTCTCCAAAACCCCCCAAAATACCCCAAAAATGGCTCCTCCCCCCCCCCCCAAGCCTCCACTGAGTCCCCCCGGGGGGTCCCCAAATTTTTCTTGGTCCCCCCAAAACTCTTCCAGCCCCCCCAAACCCCCCCGACCCCCCCAAAAGTGCCCCCACCTCCTTGAGAAGTCCCCAAAACCCCGCAGCCCCCCAAATCTGCCCCAAAAACCCCCAAATGTCCCCAAAAAACCCCAAATCTGCCCCCAAAAAAACCCCAAATCTGCCCCCAAAAAAACCCCAAATCTGCCCCCAAAAAAACCCCAAATCTGCCCCCAAAAAAACCCCAAATCTGCCCCCAAAAAAACCCCAAATCTGCCCCCAAAAAAACCCCAAATCTGCCCCCAAAAAAACCCCAAATCTGCCCCCAAAAAAACCCCAAATCTGCCCCCAAAAAAACCCCAAATCTGCCCCCAAAAAAACCCCAAATCTGCCCCCAAAAAAACCCCAAATCTGCCCCCCAAAAAACCCCAAATCTGCCCCCAAAAAAACCCCAAATCTGCCCCCAAAAACCCAAAATCTGCCCCCAAAAAAACCCAATTATACCCCAAAAACCCCCAAATGCCCCCCAAAACCCTCAAATGTACCTCAAAACCCAAATCTACACCAAATGTGCCCCAAAAACACCCAAGTGTCCCCCAAACCCCCAAATCTGCCCCAAAAAAAACCAAATGTCCCCAAAACCCCCAAATCTGCTCCAAAAAACCCCAAATGTGCCCAAAAAAACCCAAATGTGCCCCAAACCCCCCAAAATCTGCCCCAAACCCCCCAAAATCTGCCCCAAACCCCCCAAAATCTGCCCCAAACCCCCCAAAATCTGCCCCAAAAACTCCAAATGTACCTCAAAAAACCCGTCTGCCCCAAAAACCCCCAAATCTGCCCCAAAAACCCCCAAATCTGCCCCAAAAACCCCCAAATCTGCCCCAAAAACCCCCAAATCTGCCCCAAAAACCCCCAAATCTGCCCCAAAAAATCCAAATCTGCCCCAAAAACCCCCAAATCTGCCCCAAAAAATCCAAATCTGCCCCAAAAAATCCAAATCTGCCCCAAAAAATCCAAATCTGCCCCAAAAAATCCAAATCTGCCCCAAAAAATCCAAATCTGCCCCAAAAAATCCAAATCTGCCCCAAAAAATCCAAATCTGCCCCAAAAACCCCCAAATCTGCCCCAAAAAATCCAAATCTGCCCCAAAAACCCCCAAATCTGCCCCAAAAACCCCCAAATCTGCCCCAAAAACCCCCAAATCTGCCCCAAAAAACCCAAATGTCCGCAAAAAACCCCAAAATGTCCCCCCAAAAACCCCAAATCTGCCCCCAAAAACCCCCAAATGTCCCAAAAACCCCCAAATCTGCCCCAAAACTTCCCCAAAAACTCCAAATGTACCTCAAAAAACCCGTCTGCCCCAAAAACCCCCAAATCTGCCCCAAAAACCCCCAAATCTGCCCCAAAAACCCCCAAATCTGCCCCAAAAACCCCCAAATGTCCCCAAAAACTCCAAGTCTGCCCCAAAACCCCCAAATCTGCCCCAAACCCCCCCCCAGCCCCCCTAAATGTGCCCCCACCCCCTCAAACGCCCCCCCAAATCCCCCCTCCCCCACCTGGATGTGGTTCCTCACGGTGGGCGGAGCCTCGGGGTCACGGCCGGGGTCACGGCCGGGGTCACGGCCGGGGTCACGGCCGGGGTCACGCCTGGGGTCACCCCCTAGAGCAGCCGCCCTGATAAAAAGGGGAGGGGGGGGGAGGCCCCAGCCAGGCCCCGCCCCTTTCCTTAGGCCACACCCACTTCCTCAAGCCACCCCCCCACGAGTCCCTTAGCCCCGCCCCCATGGTTAAGCCCCACCCCCGGCTCTGACCACACCCCCTTGGGCATTTTGGAAGACTTTTAGCCCCGCCCCCTCAATTAGTCCACTCCCTGGCCACGCCCCCGCCACCAAACTCCACCCTTTGTCCGTCTGGCCACACCCCCTCCACAAGGCCCCACCCCTTCGCCTCATTGGCACACCCCCTCCAGCAAACCCCGCCCCTTCTCATGGCCACACCCCCTCCACCAGGCCCTGCCCCTTTTTCTCACGGCCACACCCCTTCCCCCAGACCCCACCCCCTTTCTCCCTGGCCACACCCCTTCAAAAGGCCTCACCCCTTTCTCCCTGTGGCCACGCCCCCCTCAGCCCCACCCTCTTCACACCCCATGGCCACGCCCCCTCCACCAGACCACACCCCTTCTCTCCAGCCACGCCCCCTTCACCAGACCCCACCCTCTCCCCATGGCCACACCCCCTTCACCAGTCTCTAACCCTTCACTCGCACCAGTCTCCGCCCCCTTCTCCCCATAGCCCCACCCTCTCCACCAGACCCCACCCCATGGCCACGCCCCCTCCACCAGGCCCCGCCCCCAGCACCCACCGGCTGCTCTCCAGCGCCAAACGCTCCAGGGCCCAGAGCACGGCCCCGGGGGGGTGTCGGCTCAGCACCGCCTGGGGGGGCACGGGGGGGTCACGGGGGGGTCACAGGGGTCATGGGGGGGTCACAGGGGGTCACGGGGTTCAGGGGGGGGTCAGGGGAGGGTCATGGGGTTCAGGGAGGTCACGGAGTTCAGGGAGGGTCACGAAGGTTGGGGGTTTCAGGGGAGGGTCACGGGGGGGTCACAGAGTTCAGGGAGGGTCACGGAGGTCGGGGGGGTTTCAGGGGAGGGTCATGGGGGGGTCACAGGGGTCATGGGGGGGTCACGGGGTTCGGGGGGGTCAGGGGAGGGTCATGGGGTTCAGGGAGGGTCACAGGGTTGAGGGGGGGTCACAGGGTTCAGGGTGGGTTCGGGGGGGTCACAGGGGGGTCACGGGGTTCGGGGGGGTCAGGGAAGGGTCATGGGGTTCAGGGGGGTCACAGGGGTTGGGGGGGTCAGGGGAGGGTCATGGCGGGGTCACAGGGGTCATGGGGGGGTCACAGGGGTCATAGGGGGGTCACAGGGTTCAGGGGGGGGTCAGGGGAGGGTCATGGGGTTCAGGGGGGTCACAGAGTTCAGGGAGGGTCACGGAGGTTGGGGGTTTCAGGGGAGGGTCACGGGGGGGTCACAGGGGTCATGGGGGGTCACAGGGGGGTCATGGGGTTCAGGGAGGGTCACAGGGGTCATAGGGGGGTCACAGGGTTCGGGGGGGTTCAGGGGAGGGTCATGGGGTTCAGGGGGGTCACAGGGGGTCACGGGGGGGTTCAGGGTGGGTTCGGGGGGGTCACAGGGGTCATAGGGGGGTCACAGGGGGTCATGGGGTTCAGGGGGGGTTCAGGGGGGTCACAGGGGTTGGGGGGGTCAGGGAAGGTCACAGGGGGGTCACAGGGTTGAGGGGGGGTCATGGGGTTCAGGAAAGGTTCATGGGGGTCATGGGGTACAGGGAGGGTTCAGGGAGGGGTCACAGGGTTCAAAGGGGGGTCACGGAGGTCAGGGGGGTCATGGGGTTCAGGGAGGGTTTGGGCGGGGTCACGGGGGTCAGGGGGTTTCTGGGGGGTCACAGGGGTCAGGGGGGGTCACGGGGGTCCCACCCACCTCGGCCGCCTGCAGCCAGCTCTGCCTCGACGGCTCCGACAGCTCCTGAGTCCTGGGGGGCGGGGGGAGAGTGATTGACAGGGGAGGGAGGGGGTGATTGACAGCACACAGGGGTTGACATAGAGACGGTGATTGACGGGTCACTGTAGTGGGCGGGGCAGAGTGGAATTGGTGGATGGGTCACAGATTGGCAAAAGAGGGAGAGAGTGATTGACAGGTTAGAGTGACAAGGCGCACAAGCGCTGATTGACAGGTCAGTGATTGACAAGGCAAAGGTATCTTGAGCGAGAGCTCACAATGATTGACAGGTTGCAATGAGCAAGATAGAAAAGTTGATTGACAGGTTGCAGTGATTGAAAACAGACAAAAAAGTGAATTGACAAGCACAGTGATTGACGGAACAAGGGTTGATTGACAGGAAAGAGAAATCTAGGTTGACGAGTCACAGTGATTGGCAGGGCACAGAGAGATTGATTGACAGGCCACAATGATTGACAGGAAAACGAAATATTGATTGTCAAGTCACAGTA